>NC_056701.1:4118689-4121189 GCF_018831695.1 Puntigrus tetrazona | reverse complement strand
CATCACAGGAATAAATTATATTTACAGAATTATTACAAATATAAATAATATTTAACAATATTACTAATAAATACGGCCTCGAAGAGCATTAAAAATTCAGGCAGCGTGTATGCCACTGTTTAAATAAATTAAGTAAACGCCGATTGTGATTAACATGCAAGAAATAAAAAAATAAAACCCCTGATATAGCATCTGTAATTTCAAGCATTCGTACACGTTTGCTTAAAATCGTGTTTATTGTGTATTTATTTTATTCCCCAGATACTGAGCATGTCTCTTCTTCATGCCGTCGATGAAGCTGTCGAGATGTGCAAAGCTGAAGAATCCAGACTCACTGAAAACACCCGACGCTGCAAGGAGATTTTAGGCTCAATGTGTGTCTTCTTCGAATGTCCCCCGTGTTGTAAAAAGTTTGCGTTTATTTCGAAAAACCTCATTTCTGTCATATTTTTGCAGGAGAGTGCGTGTGACGGAAACCAGTGAACCGGACACCACAGCAGCCCTCGGTACTAAACACGGTTAGAGGAAAATCATTTATCAGATATCTTATATCTAATTTATTTTAATTTAGATTTATTCGTCATATCGTCCTAAATCAAACGACTGATCTTTGCCTCCTAAAGCGGATGTTCTGCCTGAGGAAAAAGAAGAAATCGAATTGTTGGAGCGGGTTTTAAAAAAAGCACTGAAAATCCGCGGCGCATCCGAGGCTCATAAAGACGGCAAACACCCTAATGAGAAAATAAGCAAAGGGCTCGTTAATTATACCGTTAAAGAGGAAGATAAAAGAAATCTGGTGAAATCTCCCTCCGACGCGCACAAAAAGGCCGTTCATCGCGGAAGAGCTGGAGGGAATGTGGCCGACGGGGCCCCCCGGACGGGGCCGGTTCTGGTCCGCAGGGGCCCGGTGGTCAGGGGAAGGCCGATAATCCCGAAGATCTCTTCCGCGCGATCCCAGCAGAAGGTGTGTGTCAAAGCTGAAGAGTCGTCTGAAGATAATTCCCCATCGGTCTCTGCGTCTGGCGAAGATGGGAAAGTCGCGACAGGAAGCGTGCGGCCTAAAGAGAAATGGTACGCCTGCGATCCCACGCTCGTCTTTCTCGCGAGCAAACGTGAAGCTGTTCTTCGACCGAATGCGAAGTGATGATAATAAAAGTAAACGCTGATAATTAAAAGTGCTCTATATCGCTATATTAAAGTGGTTTATGGAGGATCATGTGACACTGGGTGGAGTAAAGATGCTCACGATGCAGTTTTGCGCCGCTTTATTAGAATCAGAAACCTGTAGGTATTTAATATTAGCGAACTAACAATGAGTTATTGTATTTTTGTGAGCTAGTTTTAACAAAGATGAACAAACGCTGTAATAAATGTGTCGTTTGTTATTAGGTCATGGTAGTTAATACCTTATCGTAAAGCCTCATCAAAAACGTTTTTTCCAAATCCACCATCCCTGAATTTGATTAGCGTGATATATGTGCGCGTGTGTAAATATTACATGTTTTCAGACGTAGCTTTTATGGCTTTTCTTTGTTGTTGTAGGACGCCATCTCCCTCGTTACCGGCTTGGAGAACGCAGAGAACAAAACAGAAGCGGTCAGTCTGAAACCGTTACAGATTACAGTCAAATGAAACAATGCATAACTTAAAATTAGTCACAGCACAGGACTTACATTTTAACAATAATATACAATAAAAATTTAAATATGCAATAAAAATGTGCAATAAAAATCACTCGCTTACCTTGTCTTTTTAGATTTGTTATAAACACAAATAACACGCATTTGTAAGAAAGACTTCACGTAAATGCCTTGCCCCATTGATTTCAGCTTTACTTGCGTTGACCACAAAATATTTCTCGTAGTATATAACTATGCTGTATGTATATAAATGATGCATAACAACGAATTAAGCTTATTATTGTGAGGGGGGGAAATGCGTTTTCTTTCAGATTGTGGAAGAAAGTGTTAGCCCAGCAATCGAAGCCAGTACCGGAGAGGACCAAATTCACAGAGAGACTGCGAGACGCTGTATCCTTTTCAGATCAGGCCCGTCGTGTTTGATCACGTGGTCAGTGCATCGGCGCGATCATCATTACGTCCGTTGGCGTGAGTAGATAAGTCCGTTTCTTCATCAGAACAGGTTTGGAGAAACGTAGCGTTGCATCACTTGCTCACCAGTGGATGGGTGCCGTCAGAATAATCAACACCACGTTTTTTGAAGAGGAAAAAGAAGCGCGTTTGTGACGCATTAACCGATGGGCTGGATTATCGTGATGTCTTTAATCGGCTGTTTGGATGCCGACGGCACCCATTCACCGCAAAGCATACGTTGGTGAGCAAGTGATGGGTTTCTCCCAATCTGTTCTAAAAAAGAAGTTAATTTCCCATGTTCCCATCTGACTGAAATCGGCCGGTGTTCCTGAGCTGCTGCTGCATCAGTTCCCGTCCGAATGCCCTTCTGCCTCTCCCGCTGATATCGCGGCGGAGCTGGACGCGCT
>NC_056701.1:4101189-4111189 GCF_018831695.1 Puntigrus tetrazona | reverse complement strand
TTTTTTTTTTTTTTTTTTTTGATGCACGCACTTTAAAACATCCATGACCTTAAAAAAAAATCAGGGATTCATTTCTCTCTATATATTTTTTTTACTTTAATATTTAATTGGACACATCCATATACAATAAGACACATCTACCAAGAAGAGCAAGAATTGAGAGAAACAGACGATAAAGGCAGTTTTATTTTTTTATATATTTGCGCAATCAAAATAATAGTGCTTCATTATTTCATTGACAAAAGCTCAGACATTCATTATGGCATCTTTTGTGTTCCACGGGGAAAAGAAAGTCATACAGATATGAAATGTCATAATGGTGAGCCACTGATGATTTTTCTTTCCTATTTAACAGAATGAATGCACTCTGTGCGGAATATGATTTGCAGCATATGAGCCAAGAAGTATTACAAATGCATGACTTTGCGCTCTTGAACTCGCGTTGCAGAGTGAAGGGCTTGTCAGCTCTTGACTTTTAAGCATTTCCGCGCATCACATTTGCTTTTTCAACAGCTTTAAAAGGGCTGAAACCGTGTCAATAAAACATTTTCTGCTCCCTCAGTCACACTGGTCTTCATTCGGGAGCCCCGGGGGTCTTCCTCGGCATACAATGCTTTGAGAAAGGAAGGAATAATAACGAAGAGAACAGAATAAATAGCGTTGTCGAAAAAAAGAACAGGTTGCGCGTGAGTTGTTGGGGATCATTGAAACGAATTCCCAGGTTTGCAGACTTTTCCTTGTAAATCCTGTAACCTCAGGCTTCCCAGGAATAACACTGGACCCTTCCTGGGAAAAAAAAACAACACTGATGTTCAGGAAAAGGAACAGTGAAGTCACATATTAATCCTTAAATTGTCCTGTCGTCCAATGAAGACAAATCTTCAAATCTGGCAGACGTTCAAAGGGATTTTGTGCTATTTATGTGTGGATCTTGTGGACTTCTTGAGAAAAATCTGTTGATTTATGAAAAAAAAATGTTATTTTGTGAAAATTAGCAGTACCTATGCTCAATGATGCTGTATAAAAGTTTTACATAACTTGAGCAGTAAACTAAATTGCAAATTTGTTGTAGTTTTGTGTATTTATTGCAAATCAATAATCAAATTGATATGCGCATTTTATGCTCCAGTTTCTATTAGCTACTAAAAATGCTGTCGGAGGAATGTTTTATGTCATTTTCAATTTGCAGCAATAATTTGGTGGAAAAAAGCAGCAAATGCACTTACGATGGGAGCTAGCAAGCAACTCAATGGGAGGTGAAGCTTTATTTTATTGAACTGGTATTAATAACTTGCAATATGAGTTTCTTAATTAAACTGGAAAGTGAAAATGAGGTGGAGGAACTGCACAAGAAGCCTCCAAATAGAGTCGCAGACTGAGCTGCGACGTTAAAGAGAGTAAGTGGGTTTCCCGTTCATTTAAACAATTTAGTGAGCCGTATGTGGCACGATTAAAGTTATGCGTTCAGCAGATGATTTCGTCTTATGACATAAACCGACTGCACCAGCAGTGTAGTGACTTGACGGCATTAGTGGCTGCAGTCCTTCAGTGGTCACACTTTCTAGCTGCTTGTCTCACTCGATCGCCGCCCCCTCTCTTTATTATCCATCTTTCCCACCCAGTCTCTCTCTTTCTCTCCTACGTCTTGATTTCTCCCTACAGTATGTCCGCGCTGGCGTGGGGCTACATCAGCCAGCGTTGAGTCACCAGACATCAGTTAACCCTATGTTTACGCTCCTCAGTTGGTTTGTCCAGTGAGATAAACCTAGCAGGGATCGCTTATTATCAATGTCAGAGTCGTATTAGACTCTCTACGGAGGACAGGCTTGGGTTCATCGCTTATTCCGTGAACTCGTTTTGAGTGTATTTGACGAAGGTTTTCACAAACCTTTTCAGGCTTCGTTGTCTTTGATTGATGGCGTGAGCAGAATGGATGGGGTTTTCTACAGCAGACGACATCGGCAATGTCTGACTAACAAAGACATAGCGATCAATGATCGATCCTTTAAGCCTTATTTAATCGATAAAGTGAGAGACAGTGCAGTAGTACGACTGGATGAAGATATGATGCACAGCGTAACTAATATAAACAACGCATGCGGGTGCTACTGCTCATTCACGTCAGCGTTGTGCGTTCTGAATTCGAAATAAATTTGATCTCAGGGTAGGAAACAGGATGCAGAACTCCAATTCAAGTTTGAACTTAAGGAAGCAGATTGAACAATAGATGAAAAAGAAAATAAATTGAAACTTTATTTTAACTAGATGGATGGATGGACACTGCAGCAGATAGATAGATAGATAGAATGGTTTTATTTTAAATTTCGTAATCTCCAAGTGTGTTGTATTTAATTTACTTAAAATTCCAACTCATGAGCGGAAAGGGAGCCAGTTTCGGGAATTCGGTTGAGTTTGGAATTTTGCGCAGCCTTAGTTCTTGTCCAAACCCTTGACTAGTTTTTGGGGTTTTTTTGAACACCGTCCTCTTCGGTTTGAGTTACAGGAACACTAACCAGGCACAGTGAGATGAAGCCAATCCATGCATTTCCATGTTAATCCGAGTTTCTTTCCAAATCAGAAAATTTCCGGTTTCCTGGTTTTGATTTCTGCGGAGTCATGCAGGGTTTGCGCCCGCACTGAATTCTAATTAAGTGCATTTCGACTGGCTGATTTTATCACGTTGTGCTTAATTTTTTACTCTTAGTGTGGACGGATGCATTAGTTCCCCTTGAAAGCCTTCGGTTAGGACATGGTATTAGGTCCATTTACAATGCAAATTGATTTTTTAAACCAATTCAGAATTACCCGAGGAGGAGAGTGTGACGTGCGCGGTTCACCCTTCCTTGTCACCACCTATTGAAATAATCACGAATCTTCACAGCTCCTTGTTTATCAATACCGCCTCACTGTAAATGGAGAAATGATTTCACGTGACAGTCAAGACCGGGTGATAAATTACATCAGCATTGCCGTGAGCGCGTAGGATCTCTCTTTCTCTCTCTCTCTCTCTCTTGCATGCTCGTTCTCCTTCAAATTGATTTTTCCTCCAGTGCACACTCCGTGACAGGGAAAGGACTCGATAGGATTAAAAATGGACATCCGCTCAGAGCCCGCTTATCAAGCGTTTGGCAGTGTTTTGCGTTAGCGCGGCGTGGGAGGCCAAAAGTGCGTGGGTGTGAAGCAGGCACATGCGCGAGCGGAGTCTCGGGATGCATCAGTTATCTGCCGGCATGCGTTTTGCCATGCTGCCGGGGTTGAATGAATAAACGCTGCACCGCATGCTCCTGAGGCCGCTTTACTGGATAAAACAATCTTGCGATCTCCTTATTTAATGAGCACTGAAATAGTCCCGTTCCCATCTCGGCATTCCCTCTATAGGATGCGTGCACTCAGTCTCTTACAAGCAGGAGGACGGGGGTGGATTTTAGTGAACGGTGCTTGAATGGTTAACTCCACCCCTCCTCCCCCACCTCCTTCCTGTTTGCGCTCCGCTGCCCAGTCTCATACTATGGCATTTTACGTCAGAGTGCAGCTGGAGCCAATCGGGAGCTCTGGGCCGCCCCCTCTGCAGCTCGACTCCACCCCTCCTTCTGGCCACATATATAGCAGCGCTCATTCTGTTGGCTCGAGTGTTCAACGTGCTGCTGTGGGCTCGAGAGACAGAGAGCCGTGGCACTGACAAAATCCACCGACATCGAGAGTGGATCTCCACGTTTCCTTGCCTAAATTGCCTTTCTTCCCAGAGCGTCTCGCTCATAACCCAGCGCATCTTTATTGTTTTGTTCCCAGCATCCGGTCGCAAGATGGGATGCACCACAGGGCACTTCACTTGCCAACCGCAGACGACGGCGGCGGCCCCGAACCCCGAAGGCCAGCAGCAAGAAGGAGCACCCAAAGTCCCAGAGGTGCTGTCGTCCCTAGAGAGGCTCTCGCAAGCCACCGGAGGGATGGAGAAGTCTTGGTACCGCTGCATCTTTCCGTTCGGGATCATCTCGCTGGTGATCGGAGTGGCTGGAACCGGGGTGACGTACACGTACAACGATCTCCCGCAAACTAAGGTGGTTTCCGTGATCCTGTTGATTGCGGGGCTGGTCCTGGTAGTGATGGCGACCGCTTGCTGGACGGTCCATAAGAAGAAGCGCAGGAAAAAGAAGGAAGGGGGTTCCTTCAGCTCAGAACAGTGTCCCTTGTGAGAGAGCCCCCCCCCCAAAACAAAACAAGATCTCTGTCCACTCAGGTATCCGTGAGGGACAAGTCGCAAAGTCGCCGAATCCCGTGGAAAGTACGGCGCAAGGCTGGCATGAGGGTTCAACCAGAGTCACGCATGCAGTTTACCGTCGCTCAGCAGGTGTCTGGTATCAAAACAAGCCTGGAGAGGGACACACACTCACACACACACACACAGGACACTTAACACTAGCCTGCGAGCCTCTCGCGGAGCCTCTGCTGTCGTCAACGCCGCTGTCAGTCTCCTGCATTCCTGTGACGCCGAAGAAGTGGGCCAGTGGCGGCAACCGGACACCGCGACGAAAGAGGAGTTCACCTCCGTCACCGTCGCACGTCATTCGCCCATCCAGTGACACCGTAGCAATGCGCGAGCTTTTTTACGGAGTGGAACCTGAACCAGCGTCTGCTAGCTAGAACCGGCAGCTGCGGATCAGGATAGGAAGAAAGCACGGACTGGCGAGGTCGAGAATGTGTCCGTCCGCGCGTGTGTGTGTGTGTGCGTAATGTGTGCGCTGGATGGACTAGAGAGAGACAAGACACCTGCTCGGCCTCTTTCGCTGTCAGCCCTCCGTCAATCGTAGCCACTAATGATTTAGGACAGGGGTGCAGCGCCTGATTTGAAGGACGGAAAGATCCGAGCTTGATTTATTGGGAGTTTTACACAGTGTACAGTGTGTTGCAAGAGAGCTTTGCATTGGATTGTGTGCGCGTGCGACTGTATGTGAGTCTGTCTGGCAAATCCAAGACTCTTCAAGGACCTCATATAGACGGTATTCGGGAAAACGACAACAGAGGAGTTTTAAAACAGACACGGTGCAGAGAAAGGCAAGCAAGCCGAAGGTCCTTTTGTTCTGAGACAGCCAGAAAAGAAAACTCATTTCCTGTCTGACAGATGAGCAGGATTACTAGGGGAGGAAAAAAAAGATGCCACAAGGGTACACTAGAAGTCAAAAGTGTCAGTGGAGTTTTGTTCTTGTTTCAGTGCCTTGAGCAAGCAATAGGACTTAGCATGGTACCGTAGCTATGTTTTACCCCTCCGTCTCTCTTTTCCTCTCCCAGTGCCAGCTTTAAAACTCAAACTCAGCTATTTTAGCACGGCCTTCTCGCCCCCAAAAACAACACGCATGAATACGTCGTCGCTTTGACCTGGTCAGAGCCCACAAAGGCTGGAGCTTACATCCGTTTTCACAATGGGAACACTGCTTATTTACACTGCCTTGATCTGGGAAGCATTTGGCACGTTTTGTTATGGATACAGTGGGTGGGTAGCAGATAATGAATTAAAGGGACAGGTCAGCTAAAAATGAAACTTCTGTCATCCCTGTGTCGTTTTAAGTCTGTGCAGCTGACCTTCTTTTAAAGGAGGACAAAACGATGTATTGTGAAACTCGGTGGGGTCCAAAAAAGCTCTTTTGATGTTCTGCACATTAACAGAACAGAAAAAAAAAACGTACCTTCTTTTATGTTCCCTAGTAGAAAGGAAGTCGTACCAATTTGAGGGCGAGGAAATGACAGAATTTTCCTTTTTGGGAAAGTTTAGCCTTCAGATGTCTCGTAAATCCTGTTAACACTCTGTGTGAAGACTAAAATTCGGAGACGGGCAAAAATCCATACCAATTCAGAGGTTAATGCCCTTTTCCTTTCGCTAAAAGCTTATCGATCGAGATGTTTTCCGCGATGTTGAGGAGTGTATGTGAGAATCCTTGTGCATAAGAGAAAGAAAAGAAACAGGATTAACAACCTTGAGTACTTGAAAAAGGCTGTTTTTGAAGCGTTTAGCTCTTAGCAGATGTGCTAAGCACGCCTTACCCAACTTGTCTGAGCCCCGAGGGAGATTTTATTGCTCTTTCATTGCTCAGATTTCATCTTCACTTATGTCTCGGATGCTTTACCTAAAATTACTTCCAACAAACAAAAATGCAGGCAACTAGCGTTTAGAGCTCTAAAAGCAAATCCGGATATCTGAAGTAATTTGCCCTCGCGAGATAACATCTGTGTTCTTTTTGCGATCCCCGACTTCTGGTTGCACGTTTTGAGAAAACGCTGGTGAAATTACCGTCCATCTCTTAATCTCATTGGAGAAACGTTTTAAGATATCGACGAGATCTCAGTTGTGCTTAAATAGACGCAAGTTGAAGATTATGGCTTTTGTGACTACAAGCGTGTTTCTGGAGCGAACGCGGGCGCATGGCATGCACATCCAGGTGGAACTGATTTCTAACAGTGATGTCTGAACACACGTCTATGGATAAACACAGTGCCTTTTTGTCGACTGATGTACGTGCTGTAAAGCTGCCTGTGCCTCCTTAGCATTTTTCATTGCTTCACGCCAGAATGGGGTTTCTGTCCCTTTACAGAAACAGATAGCCCGCCTTGTTTTTTCCGCGGCGTGCTACGAGAAGTAACGAAGGGAGGGCGTCCAGAGTTTCAGACTGCATTTTAAACACCGTTCACAGTGCTCTTAACGAACAACGCGGACTAGAATCAGGGATGAGGCTGATATTCGAGCGGGAAAAGGGACCAGATGAGTTCAGTCGGGATATCAGTGACCGACCCTAATAGAGCGTCTGATCGTATCACGGAAAGCCAGTAATCCAAGATAGCTGTTTACACGAGCAAATCAAGATCAGACGCTCAGATCTGAGTCATCAGGAAAACATGGTGCTGCTCCCCCCTCGAAATCAACGTTTTTGCCTTTATTTTTGCAGGGAAAATCCCTAATCGTCCTTAAAAGTAACACTGTGCGAGATTTAAAGGCGTCTTAAATAGGTTTATCCTATATTTATCTCGTTTTGAGCATAAATATATAAAAAGATATATGCTTTATATAGTCCTTAGCCAGCATTTAAAGTGGGCCAAAGTCGTCCTACAACCAAAACCACACTCGTTCTTGTCGTTATTGATGACTTTAATATAATAAACCTCAATATGACTATAATGATGACTTTTTTTGATCCGCTTCCAAAATGTTGACTACTGTATATGCATATATTATACATATAATAAGGACATCTGTAAATCTCCCAGCTTCTAAATGACCGAAAGTAAAGGATTTTTAGATAACACGGTCAAGAACAAATAGACGCAAACACGTGGCGTTTCTTTATTATTTCGTAACCCAGTTTTTCCCCAGATTGCTCCCATGCATATCTGGAAGCAGTTGTTCGCGTGATTTCCTCCAGATTTCAGATTCTCTCCAGCCCTTTTTCTTCCTTTCTTTACGAGAGCTGGAAGGAGGGAGGTTTATAGAGGGTGAAGGCATTTGCAGAGTTGTGCAATTTCATTGAAAAATACGTGAGAGGAACGTGACGGGCCGAGCGGTCGCAGACGCACCGGACTCGTTAGATGCGCGCCCGGCTTCGTTCATCGCCTCGTAGTCTTCTGCTGTACATAAATCCACATCCGAACCCCTCGACGCACCCAACTGTTTTCGCTCTTGTTTAATGTCGAAGGCGTTACGACCGAGCGAGTCGTGAATGATTCGCCGGTTGTTTTCGTGTCGCGGAACGAGAAAGAGTAAATCTACCTCTCTAGTTCTGAGAGCGTGTTTTTTTTTTCCGCCGTCCTTACATTCTCCAGAATGCTTTTTCTCTTTAACGAATGCCAAAATCTGTATTCCGTGTCAAACTGTGTGATGTAAATAGTAGCTATTTATATTTTTACATTTATATTCATATTAAAAAAAATGCTTTTGAAAAGTTGTATTAAAGAACTGTTAACGTGACATGGTTCATCGTTGCGTCTTTTTGCTTTGTGGTAAGTAGCTGACTTGCCGTAACCACGTTTCTGAGTAGCGTGAAAGTTTTCAAAACTAGCAAGAGTTGGAAGTCTGAATCTTTTAAGCGGTTCGCTTCCAGTGATGTTCATTGATCTCAGTTTTACGGTATCAGTTTTGTTTAGTGGGAACTGATCAGTTGAGGGTAAACGTATTACAAAAAATGAGCTTTACGCTAAAGTGTACATTATTTGGTATCAGGTGTAGATATAATCGATTAAATTCGAGTTTATAGCTTTTTCACGATCACAAATCGTTGCAAAGCATTACAGCATTTACAGAAAACGTCAAATTTTGCATATATTCAGTAGTAGGTTATTAGACGTTGAAGACTATTAACTGCAATGAATATATATGTCGCGATTAAACACCGTGTTTAAGCAGAATTTGGTAGTTGTGTTTTTCCGGGGCTGCCGTCATCTCAATATATAACATTCGAAATCTAAAAATACTTAGCGGCAGCCATTGACTTCCATGGTGTGGGGAAAAATATTAGGCAAAGTCAATGGCTACCGTCAAACGCTGATTACCAGAATTCTTTCAAATACCTAATACCAATGGAAGAATTCAATTTTCGTATTGATTTGCGAACCCCCCCGGGGGTGATTAAATGATGGCCTTTTTTGAAAAAGGGACATTTTTTTTTATAAAGTTCTCAAAATGTTAGCACAATAAATAACACTCTGCGACGTTAAGGGTCAGTACAAAGCGGTCTGGTGTTTTAATAATGTTTTCAAAGCGTTTTCGGAACGTTCCAGTGTGTTTTTAGTTTCTGCTTGTTTCGGAACGTTCGCAGAGCGTTCAAAAGTAACGTTCCCGTGACGTTACTATCATATCCCACAGAATTCTAAAACGGAACGTTCCCTTAACATTTGTATAACTGCAAAAGAAACGTTTTGGAGCGTTCAGACAACTTAATAGGTATGTTAGCCGAACATTGCTCTAAATATTGTTAACTGGGTATGGCAAGGGAGTAAAGTGAGGCAATAGTTTAAAAAGAGCAAATATGTTCTGAGAAATACAGAAGCAACGTGTCTTTTTGTTCATATCGGGGGGGTTTATGTGGAAAACCGTCGAAGCTTCGCCCTCAAGCTTTTGATTCTCACAGCTCTTGAAGGAACTCCTTCCTCTGCGGGCAGATCTATAAATATCTTCAGAGAAAGAGAGAGAGAAAGTGAGTGAGTCACAGGGCTTTTCTCTTTAAAGGCCGACTTTCTCGGTGTGTGTTCATGAGCGTAAAAATCGTAATTAACTTCGAGCTCCGAACGTTGTTTTGTTCGGCTGGTGGTGTTCGAGGAAACAGTGCTTTTCACAGACTTGAATTCCTGGAGCTGACACGCGGATGAAGACGTTTTATCAACCTAGTTAAGCAGCTGTCTAACGCTAATCGATGGCCAATAATTCCCGGCTTTCTGCAGGCATCTCGGACGAGACGTGTTAAACCTGAGAGAAGCGATTTGGACGTCACAGCCGCGGCCAGCGGAAAAACAATCTCAATCTGTAAATCCAAAAGCACGTACTGATTAATCCCTCCGGTCAGATGATGCACTTCAGGGAGAGACGGACACCATCAGTACACCTTACTGACCTAAAAACACTCTCTCGTTTGAGATGGGTTTGTGGTCACGTGTTTATAAAATGTTTTATTTAATGCTCTAATAAGTAAAATCAGTTTTTATGATGGAACGAAGTGTTAATGAAAATAAAATGAGTGTTAATAATATTAATAAAATGAGTAGAAATATATATATATATTATATTAAAATATATTATACTATATATATATATATATATATATATATATATATATATATATATATATATATATGTGTGTATATATATATATATATATTTTAAGATAACTCTCTTTCATAATATATTTTGAAATGCCGTTTATTTCTGTGATGCAAAGCTGAATTTCAGCATCAGCGACCTTCTCCCAGACCCTCTAATACTACTCTAACAGGCCTGTGCTCATTTTATTTTACTTTTTACTGG
>NC_056701.1:4081189-4096189 GCF_018831695.1 Puntigrus tetrazona | reverse complement strand
TTGAGTCCTGTGTTCAAAGCGGATGACAGGCTGAGAAGAAGTCTGACGTTTAGGGACACAGTGCCGCCCAAACGCTGGACATGATGAACAGAGAAAGACGTAGCCTCACCAAAGGTCTCGTCTGTGTCATCTTCAACCTTCAGGAGGCCTCATATTTTATGTTTTATATATATTATACTATATGTACTATATGTATTATATACTATATTATATATGCAGTATACTATTATAATATATATGTGTGTGTGTGTGTGTGTATATATATATATATATATATATATATATATATATATATATACACACACACACACACACACACACACACATATATATTATAATTTTTTTATTAATGTAGTTGGATCATTTGACAGCACTAATATGTAACAGTTGCAAAACAATATATGTCCAGCGATTAAAAAGATATAATATATTTAGAATGCTATTTAGCATGCTTTCCTAATCTTAATGTTTCATAATTTAGCGTGTTACGTTTAGTGTTTCATTACATGCTTGTTAGGAGTATTAATACAATTTTCAGATTAATAATTAATTTAATTTGACTTGAAACAATGCATTTCCTCCGGTTTATTTCGCTAATGTTACACTGACTGCATACTACATCTCCCAGAATGCACGGAGCGAAACCCCTCGACCAATCCCGTCCCACGCCGCCGTAAGCGCGTAATTCGAAATAGCATCTTTCCAGCCAATACGGCGACGGCTTTTATCCGCTCAGAAAAACGGACCAATGGCGCTTCGAGCTTCGCACTACGGCCAATCAAAACGCATCATCGGCCGCGAAGGGCGTATCCGTTTTCTGGCCAATGGGCGCTCAGAGTTGATGTTTAAACTGTCCGCGCAGGCGTGGCTACGCGCTCGGGGGGAGGGGTTTAGTGGAAGTTGCATGGTCGAGTCAGAGGAGAGTTGTGTTTTAAACTGCAACACTTTTAGTTAACATTAATTTAGTCGGTTAATCAGTAAAACCGATTTTAGTCACTCAGGAACTAGTATTCAAGAGTCTAACTGTTAATTTGAGTTCACCGCGAAGCTTTATTACTGTAAACTGACTTCTCAAACCCCTCCTTGAAATGAAAGCGGGCGGTAAGTAACTTAAACCTCACTATAAATATATACGGTTTTCTCTTATTTGACACTAATAAGTGTAGAATCGCGTATTTCGTCGACAATTATAAACATTCCCGTTTCTATTTCTATTTGAAATGTATTAAACGGCTACTAACTTGGACGTTGGGTCTGGTACTAACCCGTTAACCGCTATGCAATTGAAACAAACTTGATTTACCAAAATATAAACGTTAACGTTAACCACACCGGTGTCGATGATATTTTAGTAAATATCAGTGTAATATCTCCTAAACTCTGATGGGCAGTTAGTTATCTTCTGTGCCACGACTGGTTTATCAATAAGGAGGGAAAACCAGCTAGTGGCTGCGAGCGTGTCAAAACTCCTATGCAAAGCGGCCAAACTAATCGTTATTATATGAAATGCGTGTTTACCACTAATATTAATAAGCTGCAAACCGTTTCGACTAATTAGACGAAGTAAAAAAGCTCTCTTGGTGCGCTATATTTCGCAACGCAACGTCCCATCCCTGTATCATGGCGATGCCTTGTTTTATTGCTCTTGTACCATATTAATAGCACGATATTCATAAATACAATTGGCATCATGATCGTAGTCATACACTGGCACCACAGTGGGCATCTTCGTGCAGTGATAGTGAAAAAATATTGAAGATATGATTCGGTTAGCTTGTTAAAGTACTTTTTGCATTGCTCGATTAATTAACTTTGGTGTATATTTATTTTTAATGGCCGTTTTCTATATCTAGTGGGCAGAGGGACTAATGAATGGGAGATGATGAATTGAGCCAATCAGATTATCTCACAATGGCTAAAACAGTGATGAAAGGGATGTTTGATGAAGATCGTTCTCCTTTTGAGTTCGTTGGAGCGTGCTGATGGTGTTTCTTCTTCTTCTTCTCCAGCGCTCCACTGTCGATGTGCCAAATGTTTCTCTCTGCCCGTCCGGAAGCGGGTTCGAAAGCGTGCGTCTGCCGTCACGCTGCTGTCCCTCCCCGAAGAGCTCCTCCTGTGTGTCCTCCGGTGCCTCTCCGCCGAGGATCTGCTCGCCGTCAGAGCTGTCAGTCGGCATCTAACCTCTCCAAAGCGGCCTTACCCCAAAAAAAAAAGTGGTTTGCTAACTAACGGTGAATGTCATGTGGTCCCCGCAGGTTCATTCCCACCTTCGGGACGTTGTTGACGGCAACTCGAGCGTCTGGGCACGAGTGAGTTTCAAAGAGCGCTGGCCGGCTCCTGATAGCGTCTGGTTGTTCGAGAGGTATGACGTTCCCCAGCGTTTCCACCGTAAAGCTCAGTTCGGTCTGTGAGGTTTATTCGGAGCGAGTGCATCAGGAGGACCCGGCGTTGTAGAAATGCTTTGATTTTTAGGGATGTTTTTTATTACTTTTTGGTATTTCCGTCACTGTCTAAGGTAGGGCTCCGTGATTCAATCCAAGTAAAACCGAAATCGGCTTAGCGTGATTGAATTTAAGGAAATGTGTGCTTGGCGTTTCAAAAATGAGTTTTTTTTTCTTTCAAAATAAAAGTTTGGAGGTTAACGTTTGAAATGTTAACAATCAAGACAGCCATTTAGTTAGTTAAGTAGTTTATGTATTTGATAATTATTTTAGTTATTGAAATATTTTAGTATTTATGGGTCTACAGATGTTAGAAAAAAATAAGTAGGCGTGGCAAATGTATTTGTAGCGTGTTTTGCACACAAAGGTATTCAAATTATCATAAAATAATCACAATAGATGTATGTAAAAGTAGTTGGATGTGTGTGTATGCATGTAATATTCTGTATTTTAATGTTATGTCAATAATGAAAAATTAGAATCGCCTGTTTGATATCCATATTTTAAAACTTTTCACTTTGAAGACAGATTAGCGCGTTTTTTTTTTTTTTTTTTTTTTTTTTTTTTGGTTGCCTTATTTCTAACGGTGCTTTTATTCTTTTGTTTTTTTTCTCACTAACTGTCCTCCACGATATCTAGAGCTGCGGAAAAAGGGAACTTCGAAGCTGCTGTGAAACTAGGAATTGCGTATTTGTACAACGAAGGACGTAAGTGTCATTCCCAGCCTTGACTGATGGTTGAAGGTGTGGTTGATGTGATGGTCAGAGCTGTAACGGTGTGTGTGTGTGTGTGCAGCTTCTCTCAGCGAGGAGGGCCGTGCTGATCTGTGCGGACGCATGGCCTCGCGCTTCTTCAGTCTGGCCGAGAGCCTCAGGTCGCCGCTCGCGGAGCCGTTCATCTGGCTCTTCATCCGGCCGCCCTGGTCCATGTCTGGAGGCTGCTGTAAGGCCGTGGTGTACGACCGCCTCGAGGCCGAGTCCGAGACCAACCCGGTGAGCCGCCGCTCCTCCTCCTCCGGGACCGGGGTTTCCTTTTTAAGATGCTCATTTCATTGATTCCCTGTCCAATGGGTTTTCACGTTTCAACAGGGATATCCAACGACACCAAATTTGGTTTGGGAGCTCAAATTGATTTATATTTTACTTTTATGAGCCGACTGTTTTGCATAATAAGGTATTTATTAACCGGCTTTTTAAACGCCGCAAAACGGTCCGTTTCTTTACCGGAAATGCTTTTATATTTGAGTAAATATTTTAAATGATGGTTTTAAGGGTTGTTAATAATTGAGCCCCAATAATAAAATTAAAAGGAATAAATTACATTTTTAAAATATTCAAATTTGAGTTTTCAAAATGTAATATTTCACAATATTGCTGTTTGTACTGATATCTGTCTAATAAATAAATAAATAAATATATATATATATATATATATATGTATGTATATGTGTATGTATATGTATATGTGTGTGTGTATGCATATAAATTTTATATATATATATATATATATATATATATATATATATATATATATATATATATATATATATATATATATAATAAATTGCATGCATATATGCATACACGTGTTTGTATTTGTGCATTATTTTTATTCTTCTTTTGGTTGCAAATTTTACATATTATCTAAATATTGTAATCTCTTGTCGTTCCAGGGCCGGAGAGGGACGTTACTGTACTGTCTGGCTCGAGTCCTTCAGCTGTTTGATGTGAGTGTTGACTTAAAACCCAAAGTGCTGTTCTAATCTGAGAGTAATTGCGTGAAGTGATTTCTAATGGACTATATGTCGATCAGCGTAGCATTGCTTGAACACAAGACGCTTACAGACACCCGTTGGGTTCGGGTTTTCTGTGACCGTATTCGTATGAGCCGAGCAGCAGGTGTTAAACGGTTCGGTGGCTGTGTTTATCAGGATGAGGAGAAGCGTGAGGAGGCCGTGGCGATGCTGAAGGAGTCGGCGCGCTGCGGGAGCGTTCAGAGCTCGTATCTGCTGTGGGAGATGAACCGCGGGGCGTCGGTAAGATTTTCCTCGCGACCCGCGGGTCGTTGTTAGTCCTGTTCCACTGCTATGGATGCTGAAGGCTGGCTGATGTTCTGTCTGCAGACGGCTGACCCCGGCAGGTACCTCCAGTGTATGCGCACGCTCAGGGACTACGCTGCCAAAGGATGCTGGGAAGCTCAGGTGACTGCAGAAAACACGACACAGACAACTGCATTCAGAGTTTACCTCAATTGGTTTTTTTGATCTACTTTTTTTTTTTAATATATTTCTGCAAAAAAAATATATATTTTTTTTCTTTTTAACTAAATCTGATACATACACAATTTTTATATATTTATTATTATTATTTAGATTTTTTGCAGAAATATTTCAAAATATATATATAAAAAATTTGTGTGTATGTATTAGATTTTATGTTCAGAGTTTAATCATTTGAGGATGAAACAATCACTTGATTTATTGAAGATATTTCTTTTAAGTGTGTATGTATATATGTGTATATATATATATATATGTGTGTGTGTGTGTGTGTGTGTGTGTGTGTATATATATATGTGTATGTATGTATGTGTATATATATGTATGTATACACACACACACACAGTATATTTTTTTATACTTAAAAGAAATCTTCAATAAATCAAATGACTTTTATCCTCAAATGAAAATATATATGTATAATATGGAATTTTGCATAAATGCATGTTAAAATATATTTAAGTAGTCTTTGTGGATGCATTTAGTAAAAACTAAAGAAAATCTTTTATTTAATCACTTTACAGATTAGTTTATATACAGTTTGTGTTTATTAGCGTGAATAAAGCGATGGTAGTTGGCATGATGCTGAGTTGTAAACGAACGACCTTTGCTGTCTGCGGCGGGAGTGTGTTTGGCGGAGTCGTTACCGATCATCCGTCTCCATTATGAGCGCGGCCTGGGAAAACTGCGTCATCATTCCCGTCCTCTCCTCTGGAGCTTTTCTCTGCCATTGTTGACATTTATTTCTAATAATCAGCAGCTGTGCCGGATTGAATGCCGCTCTGACGTGCGTAAATAAGCTTGTACGGGGGCTTCGATCTGTTGAATGCCGCCGTCTGTACGCTTGTGACGCCGTATCGAACGTTCTGGGGTCCGTGTTTGTTTAATTCGTCTGTTCTGGTCTCCCAGCTGGCGTTCGCGAAGTTGTGTGTCACCACGAACCCTCTGGGTCTGGAGCCGCGGGCCTGCTCTGAACTCGTGTCCCAGTTCCTCCGCTCCGGACCGGCAGCCCTGAGATACCCACAAAACCTGCAGGGACAGGACATCACCACTAAGAGGTACAGCGTCCTGCAGTTAATAGACATGGGGAACCTAAGAGTGTTATATTACATAATAAGAGCATTTTCTGATTTCTGTGATTTTGAAAAGAAATTTATTTTTGGTTTTTCCCCCAAATGTAAGATATTTAAAAATTATTTATTATTATTTATTTTTTATTATCATAATCAACATTTTGCAGGCTTCTGTTTGTTTGATTTTTTTTTTTTTTTTTTTTTTTTTTTTTGCATTTGTTTTAATGGTTTTTAAAGCCATGTTTACTTTTGAGTTATTAATTGAACTATTCAAAGTCATGTTTGGTAGTTTATGCACAAATTATAAAAATGAAGACTAAATGTAAACGTAGCTCACCAAAATAAGTTGAAAAATTCCTAAAACATATTTATATATATATATATATATATATATATATATATATATATATATATATATATATATATATATATATATATATATATATTATAATAAAAAAACACAACTAATGAAAATGTAAGTTACTTAACAAAATAACTGAAACCGGAAGCTATATAGAAAGATTTTAGAACTCCAAAAACATTACAGAAGTAATTAACAAAATAATTATCTATCTATCTGTCTATCTATCTATCTGTCTATCTATCTATCTATCCTGAAATGTGGTGGCTGAACAAGCAGTGAATGTCAGGACTTCAAGCACTATTTGTCAGTTTAGATAAAAGGATGGTCAGATTGGCCCTAGTGTATTTAGTTATCCACATCTGTTGATTTCATTGAACGAATCCTTTCTCCGGTCTTCATGTCGTGGCCCTGTGTTTTGTCAGGTATATTCTGGTGGACTGGCTGGTGGAGGTGACCACCATGAAGGACTTCTCCAGTCAGGCGCTGCACGTGACCATCGGCTGCGTGGACCGCTACCTGAGCCTGCGCTCGGTGCCCAAGGCCCAGCTGCAGCTGCTGGGCATCGCCTGCATGGTGATCAGCACGCGGTGAGCCCCCGCATCTCACAGACGCCTCCCGAGAGAGAGAGCGCCCCGCTGACCGCTGTCTGCCCCGTCTGCCCCCTCAGGTACATCAGCAGAGAGATCCTGACCATCCGGGAGGCCGTGTGGCTCACGGACAACACCTACCAGTACGAGGACCTGGTGCGCATGATGGGGGAGGTCATCTCCGTGCTGGACGGCAGGATACGGGTCAGTTACGCACCAGCACAGATTTACATAACTTTGCCGAGAGAGAGGCGCTTTAGGAGCTCAGTGGCCGCTGCGGCGGTTATTCTTTAAGGCCTTGTGATGCATTTACTTTTAGTCTTTTAGCAGACGCTGTTATACGAAGCTACTTGCAAAGGAGGACAACAGAAGCGATCAAAACCAACAAGAGAAATGATGTTAGCTTAAATTTTTTTAGTTTTTTTTTTTTTTTTTTATGGAATAGAAAAAAAGCTAGTTTTATTTATATATATTTCCGTTTATATATATATATATTTATTTATTTTATTTATTTCATTTATATTTATATTTATTTCATTTATTTGCATGCAATTGAAAGAGGTGTGTGTGTGAATAAAAAGACTTCTAGATAAAATAGAATTAGAATAGAGAGTGCTAGAGTTAGAGGGTCAAATTAAGATGGACGAAATGCGATTTAATGTTTGTTGCACATATTATAGAAACATATTTTTTAATATATAATGCACGCCACACATTCTTATGGTAACTCCGAAATGTCATTTTAGATCTAGTAAGGGAGGCCTGAGCTGTTGGTGGCAGATAATAACTTCAGCAGCAACATTAGAGAGCATGTTAATGTGTGCGTCTCTGAAGAGAGTCTGTGTTTGCCATACATAAACTTATTAATAGTAAAAATAGTCGTATTTATCATATCGACTACTGTATTTGTTTGTTTGGCCAGTGTTTTAGTGGGCTTTGGTCTTTTTGCGCCTTTAAGACCGATTGAAATCATTTGGCTTTATAAATGTTGGAAAGAAATGCATAAAACGTTTTATGTGAATATACATTCATATTAGTATTTTATTTATTTATTTTTACTCATTTTAAACTTATTTAGAGTGGTAAGCAGCATGCTAAAATTTATTTATAATTTTTATTTATTTTTATTTTTATAGCTCATAGTAGCTGATATGCAGAAGGTTTTTTTTTATTTTTTTTTATAAACAAGAGTAATGTTGCATTTGATAATAAAAAGCAGTGTTGCTTCCCGCTGAAAGCACAGCAGTGCAAAGACAAAGACGGTGCCAGATGGTGCCATTTTGATCCGTAAAACTGATATTTAAGAGCTAATTACATGCAAGACAGATTACCAGTCTGTCTCTAATAAAAGATTACCTCACCGATACGACCTCTTTTAATGGCGTTTCTGTGTTAATTGCCTAATCGTCATGTTAATGCGTTGTGCTGCAGACCCCCACGGTGCTGGATTACGGCGAGGTGCTGCAGTGTCTGTTTCCCATGGAGCGCCGCAGCTCTCACCTCTTCAGCTACATCTGTGAGCTGTCCTTGCTCTGCTCGCCCCTCACCGTCCCGGGACCGGCCCGACTCGCCAGCGCCGTCCTGCTGCTCACCCGAGCGCTGCACAACTACGGTACGACCGACTCGCTCAATGAGATTCAAGACCTTGGTAAAGGAGGACCTTTCGTAAGGCTTTTATTGAAGCTGAAATGCGACCAAAGCTACTTTCGAAATTTCAAAGGAAGCCTCAAATGCGCTCGAAATCGACCTCTCCTTATAAACCAATTCGGGCTTTGGCTGTGGGGGGGGGGGCGCTGTTGCCGCGGTAGAGAATAGGTTTCCGTGGAAACGCTGTACACCTTGCATCACCTCCAAAATTTTCGGATGACCCTCTGAAGATGTTTGTTTGCAAACAAATCAATGTATAGTATGTGTGTGTTTGTGTGTCTATATATAACACGCACATCATGCAAACAAAAAAAACAACAACTTTATTTTATGTGAGTAATCGTGATCATCAGCGCTGAACGAACCGGCTGATGAGCCGAATGACTCACTGATTCGTTTTCTGACGATCATACGCTACCAGACTTCAGAGCTGATCACGCAGAAACATGCGCCTTGTTGCTAGGAGACGCATGACCAATCAAAAAAACATGTTTGATAAACTCCGACTGATAGATAGATGGATGGATTAATAAACAAAAAAAGTTATTAGAAATTCTAACCAATAACACATTTAAACCATTACTATAATGCACATAATAATTGCAAATAATCTAATAAACACTGATATTTATTACTATATTTGTCGTCATAATTTTTTTTTATAATTATATTTTTTCTAATAAAATTGTGTACATGCATTAGCAATATTATCAGAAAATATTCTAAATATTGAACTAATATAAATTTGATTTAAACTCCAAATGATAGAATATTAATAAACAAAATAAAAGAGAAATTCTAACCAGTAACACATTTAATGAGTAGTTTGAAAAACATTTCTATAATGCACATAATAATTGCAAATAATCTAATAAAGACTATTACTATATTTGTCATCATAATTTGTTAAAATAATTTATATTTTTATTTCTAATAAAATTGTGTACATGCATTTAGCAATATTATCAGAAAATATTCTAAATATTGAACTAATATAAATTGTTTTAAAACAACACTGGTTATATTTCTATATTATAATTTTGTGGTGCTTCATATCAGCTGAAATATCAAACATGTTTGATAACCTCCGACTGATAGATCGACATTAATAAACAAGAAAATGATGAAAAATTTACCAATAACACATTTAAAAGCAATTAGTGTATATTAGATGGTATACTACACAACTAATATTTGTAGCCATAATTTGTAATAGTTTTTTATTTTATTTTTATATTTATACAATAAAATTTTGTACATGTATTAGAAATATCAGACGGTCTTCAAAATGTCGCGCTAATATAAATGAATTTAAAACTACACTGATTATAATTTTCCATATTTATAATTCTGTGGCGCTTCACAAAATTATAATTCACAAAATCAGCTAAGAGATCAAACGTGTTTGACAGATCAACATTAATAAACAAGAATACACTGAAAAACTGACCAATAACACGTTTAACTAGTAGTTTTAAAAGCAATTATTTGTGTAGAAATAAATAAAAAGTTATCATTACTTATCATTTTTATTTCTAATAAAATTGTATGTATATTTTGTATATGTATTAGAAGTATTATCAGACAAAATCTTCAAAATGTTGCACTGATTATCAATTATTTAAAAACGGCACTGATTATATTTCTGTGTCGTGTTTCATCAGCTGAAATATGACCCGCTGAAGTCTGCCGTTCACTTTCTAACGTGTGTTTCTGAACAGCTCCCGTGTGGCCCGTCCAGCTGGAGGACAACACCTCTTTCTCCAAGCACGACCTGGTCTCCTGCGCTTTATTGCTCTACGTCAAGTGGTGAGTGGATTGGTTCCCGTTTCCTCCGTGCGCTCGTTACGGTAACGCTTCGAGGCGCTGCTTTAACGCTCCTCTGGGATGAAGTCTCTGCACCCGCCGGCCTTTTTCAGCCCTAGGGAGCATCCTCGCTTTCTACGTGGGCGGCTCTCTTCTGAGGCTTTTTTTTTTTTTTTTTTTGTCATTGTCGTGATTTGTAGTTATTTTAGGTTATTAATAATTCCTGCTCAACCTAAAACCGTAAAAGATTGCTACGTGAGGAAAAATGCTAGCTAAAACCTAAGTCATGCTAATAAATGCTGGATAAACACGTTCTTAAAAAGCACAAACAAGCAAAAACGTTACTTAGCCATTGATTGTGAAAACGGAAAAAAGCATCATTTATTTATATATATATATATACTGTGTGTGTGTGTATATATATATACTGTACATTCTCTTTTCCGTCAGTGTTTTGATTTCAGCTAGCTTTTTATTTCATATAAAATATTAATGCAGCTGATGATATTAATAAACAGTAATACAAAGAAAGATTCTAACTAATAAAACATTAAACTAGTAGATTAAAAATACAATTATTATAAAACACAATAATTGCAAATATTAATTATTAATTAAAAATGTTTTTTTATTTTGTATCATTAGTTATGCTATTTATCATTATTATATACACCTGTATTAAGAATATTATTAGAAAATACTCTACATATTCAACTAATATTAATTGTTTTACGTTTAAGTTCTTTATTGTAATTTTATCACGCTTTTGTATCGGTTATACAATTTGTTAGCAAAATCAGAATTAGTATTAAATGATTAATTTTTGTATTATTATTTACTTTTGTAATAATCGTTAGCCTGTCCGTTATTGCTGCTGTTAGCATTATTGCTAAAGTACAAATGTTATTCTGCAATTAGCAAAATAAAAACGCAGCTCGTGATGAAGCACGTTCGTCTCGACCTTTCCTGATTTCTCCCGCTGTCTTCAGTCAGTGTTGTCAATGAGCTCGCGGTGCATGCTGGGATTGTGTTTTTTTTCTACCCCGAGCGTACATTCAAGAACAATGGCTTTTCCCAAAACCAGTTGTAATTTTCCCGCCCACAGGCTGGTTTAGAGCTTAATGAAAGTGTGCCGCTGTCTTCAGACGGGTTCATATAATGTGCTCTGCCCTCTGTCGTCTTCATAAAACACTTCTGTTGTGGCTCACGGCCTTCTGTTTTATTAAAACTAAACGCTTCCAGGTTACGATGCTTTAAATCTCCTATTTTGACGTTTATTAAACTTTTTTTTTTTTTTTTTTTTTTTTTAAATAACAGTAACAATAACAATAACAAACATAACAATATTTTTTTTTTATAGGTTTTGCTTTAATTTGTGTATGACCTTTTAGGATAATATAATAGGATAATTTAACATTTTAGTCCTAATGGTTATAAACTGTAACTAAATAAAGTTAACAATTAATTATCCGTTTATTAAAAAAATGTAATGTGTAATTTAATGCGTTTTTGTTTCAGTTAGTTATAATTATCATTACTAGTTATATAAATAACTATAATAACTAATGTAAGACAATAATGAAAATAATTTAAAATATAATTACTATTTATATCACCATTTAAGTTAATATATTTTAGGTCAAAGCGTTTTATATAAGCATTTTTACGATTACATTATTCTATTACTATGCATTATTTTTAGTTATACAATTTATTTCTTAATATTAGAATTAGTCATTTTAATTATACTGTTTGTTTTGAGATATATATAATATAATATATATATTATTTGCTTTTTATATTTAGTGTGTTTTGCATAAAATATATATAAACCCATTTTAATTTTAGTTTAATAGAAGTTCTAGTTTACATTTTTCTTGTTAATTATTCAAAAAATTGTTTTTACGTTACTTATATTGTTATCATATATATCATTTGTGTTTTGTTTTTTTTGTTTTTTGTAATTTTTTGTATTTGTTATTTACAAAGTGAATGTTTTGGGTGTCTTGCACGCTGTAGAAACTTGCTTGGATTTCTAAAAGTACTTGGCACGGCAGAGAGTGTACGTTTTTGCTTTGACGGGCTGATGATTGCCGTTCAGTCGTGACCAAATTGTTGCGTCGCGTCGTTTTCTGTGCTCTGCGTCTTTACAGCGTCACAGCTGCTGCAGAAACCCAAATGAAACGAGCCTCATCCCTGACCGCGTGACTCTTTCTCTCTCTCTCCTCTCAGTTTCGGTCAGGACGTGCCCAAAGACTACAGACACGTGTCTCTGACCGGAGTCAAGCAGAGGTTCGAGGACGAGGCGTATCATCAGATCAGCAGAGACGCGGTGAGTGTCCTCTCTGACTCCGCTCACGTCTCCACAGGAGCTAGTATGTGTGTGTGTGACGTGGAGTGTGTGTGTGTGTGTGTGTGTGTGTGTGTCAGGTGATGGGCTTTAAGGAGCTCTGTCAGGTGCTGGAGGTCCCGGAGGTGGAGCCCCTGCAGGTGGAGGCCCCCGGCGCTAGCAGCCAGCTGAGCGAGATGCACACCTTCCTGTCCTCTCCCTCCAGCAACAACAAGAGGTAGGAGCTCACGTCCTGTCTAGAGAGAGTCTCTGAAGCCTGGCGCTTCACGCTTTCCATCTGCAGCCTGCAGTGAGTGAAGTCTTCATGTAGTGACCGAGACGGAGAAAATAATAAAAATATTGTAGGGGACGCCGAGATTCAGCAAATGGCTTTAAGTTCAGATACATTTGCCACACAATTTATTCTATGTTCTTCTATATTCAATTTATTTATTTTTTTTCTGTTAGTACCCTGAACAATATTAGGAAAAATATTGTATGTCATAAACATTTAAAAATCCTGATTATTTAAAAATTAAGTGCTTGTTAGTGTGAAGTTGATCGGTTATCGTCATTTGTTTCTTTTTACATTTATTCTTTTGTTCCATGTTAGGTTTATATAATAAAAGTCTTAACTATTTGTTGTCAGTAATTTATACTTTATTTATTTATTTTTATTAACATTTTATTAAACATTTTAAAATAATTGTTTATATATTTATTTAAATTAAATGATATTTAGTAATAACATTTTACTTTTTATTATAATAATAATAATAATAATAATAATAACAATATCACTTGTAATAATAATCCTTTTTTTTTTTTTTTTTTTTTTCCTAAAAGTGGTTTCTGTGGCAGGTTTATGAATTGAATAACCTGCATCAATATTTAAGTTGATGTTTAAGTTTCCAGATTTTTGTGCGTACAAAATATTTATTAGTGCTGTCCAATAGGTACACACACATATATTTAATTATATATATATAATAATATATATAATATATAATATAATATATATGCAATTAATTAATATCAAAATATCAGGGTTATAGTTGTTTTTTTGTTTTTTTTTTTTAAGACAATGTTTAGTAAAATGCGGCTGATTTGAATGCATTGTGTTTGCTGAGCAGGAGACGTGAGGACAGCATGCAGGAGCACCGGGGCAGCTTCCTGGCCACGCCCACCGCCGAGCTGTCCACTCAGGAGGAGACGCTGCTGGGAGACATCCTGGACTGGAGCCTGGACACTTCCTGCTCCGGCTACGAGGGCGACCGCGAGAGCGAGGGAGAGAAGGACGGAGAAAGTGAGTGGGGCGGTGGCTCGTACGTCATCTGCAGCACATCCTGAATCATCTCGCGCACGAGCAGCAAGACAAAGACCATTGTTATTGATGCGCGAGTCACATTAGCGTCACGACATCTTGAAGTCCATACCGCGTGGATACTTCAGATGTAGTTCTAGTTTTAGCAAATAAATGTGAATTTTTAAAAGCAAGGCAAGTTTATGTATATAGCACGTTTTATAATTAAAAGCACTTCGCATAAAAGGATTTAAAATGATCATAACGCAGGCATTATAAAATGTAGAATTTGAAATAGAAAATTATGATGCATAAAATAATTTGGACTAGTTCACCAAGAAACTACCCTCATATTATTCCTGTCCTATATTTCCTATTACTTAGTGAAACATGTTTAAACACTAAATTATTATTAACTAAAAATATTACTTTTAATTAAATTTAGTTTCTTAAAATAAGATAATGTCTTATTAGAAATACTACAGTTTTTAATGAAATGCTTAAATAATTTTAACTTAATACGTTTTTATTAAAACAGCTGTATTCGATTTAAAAAAAAACATGCAATTGAAATGAACGGGAAAACTTTAATTCAATAATTTCTTCGTTAATTGCTTAATTAACTTCAAAACAAATAACAATTTTTTAATTAAATTACATTATTTTTTTACAAATTATTTAATTATTATTATTATTATTACTATTATTATTATTATTAAAAACATTTATAAATTTTATTATTATTTTTAATAATAATTAACTCTCCTCCAAGAGTTTAAGGTGCAGCGTGAAATATTTAGGAGCATCTGTTGACAGAAATGTAGTGATCATTTTCAGAGGTGTACAAAGTCACGATGAACTAATGTTTTTTTTAGAACGAGCTGTTTAGATCTACACATCGACCAACGAGTAACATTTGCAATAACATTGATTTTATTGAACGATTAAGTAAATATAATTCCTATCTTAACATTAGTAAAGAAACCTCATTGCTGAATATCTCTTACTCCTCTATCGGCCACCGTAGCTCTCTAAATAAGTCTCTAAATATTAATATTAATTGTTAACATTAACTCTACGCTCTTATGTGTCTGTTTTTCGCACAAAGTTTCAGAAGACATAAAGCACACGGCTTTTCTTAAGACCTAAGAATAATCTTAATTAAAAACGAA
>NC_056701.1:4066189-4076189 GCF_018831695.1 Puntigrus tetrazona | reverse complement strand
GACTGCTTCTGTGGAAGAACTACATTCAGCAAGTGAGTACTCGTCTCACGCTTGTGTTTCTGGCTTTCTTTTTTTGTTGATGGTATTAAGTAAATGCTAGCGTTAATATACGCTTTATATTCTTCAAAATAACCTTAAAATGTTTTGAGAATAAATGTATTAGAATGATTTGTGAAGGATCGCGTGACACCGGAGTAATAAATGACATTTTAATATATAATTAAATAGAAAACGGCTATTACATTTTTTTAAATTATTTCAGAATATTACCGTTTTACCTATTTTTTGTTAAAAAAATGTCCAATACAAATATCTAAACGTCCTTGTTTTAATTCTTGTTATGCATTAGTCTCTTTATTTTTATTTATTTTTTATTCCCCAGAAAAAATGACTAGTATCTTGCTTTGAGAACATTTTTTGGCTTATTAATTTGTGTTCCCTTGAATTTATTCCTTACCTTTTCTTTGCTTGGTCTCAGAAAGGTCTTAAATTTGTCTCCTGAAAATATTTCCCCGGGGTTATGAAGCCCATAATTTATGTCGCCAGACGTGCAGTGCTGAAATGTCAAATATGTGGTTTAGATTCGTTATGAACTTCATACAAGACTCGTCAAACGTTCATGTAATGTGCTGTCGTAACCTTATGTATATGTATATTACAGTATGTAAAGCGCTGAGAAATGATTAATCGCAATTAATCACTTTCAAAAAGAACGTTTTCGGTTACGTAATATAAGTATGTGTAAAGTGTATATAAGAAACACATTCATGTATATTTAAAAAAAGTTATTTATATATGAAATGTTTTAATAAACATTAAATATATAAATAACTTGATACATACAGTATATATATTTATTTATATATATTTATGTATATGTTTATATTTATATATATTTATGTATATATTTATTTAAATATATAAACATTATATAAATAACTTTATATATACAGTGTATATTTCTGTATATATTTATATTAAAAAATATATATATAAACATTAAATATATAAATAACTTTTTATATATATATATATATATATTTTTTTATTGAATTTTATTTTTAATAATTTATATATTTATTTATGTTTATATTTAAATATATATAAACATTATATAAATATATGTATATACAGTATATATATATATATATACAGTATATGTGTGTATATATATATATATATATATATATATATATATATATATATATATATATATATATAAAAATATATATATATATAAACATTAAATATATAAATAACTTTATATATATATATATTTTTATTTATATATATTTATTTATATTTATATAAAAAAAAATATATATATATATATATATATATATATATATATATAAAACAAATGTATTGACATACAAATATTTTCAAAATATATACTATGTATATATGTACTGTAAAAATACACATAATAAATAAACCCGGTGCACAAAGGCATTAGTATGTAAACTAGTTTTAGAAGAATTATTGCTAATTATTTTTGTAATTCTGCAGATAGAAACACTGCACACGTAATGTGAATCTCAGGCACCCCAGATCAATCATTTATGGCAAAGTATGAACGATGTTGAAAATGGAACAAGATAAGCCAAAATTATGATCAAAAATTTGACTTTTTGAAGTGTGAAAAGCCCTTTAGAGTGAAAATTGTCAAAAAGATCAAACATTTAAAACGCATCAATCTTGTTTTCTTACATCAAAACACTTAATCAGATTTCTTTTACCATCTTAAAGAAACAAGGAAGTGTGGCGTGAAATTGCTCGAGCTAAACAAAGGCGCGGAGTCCAATTTAATCATTACCTCTTCCACCTTACATCAAATATAATCATTCAACTCCACCGAAGGACTTCTCTGCTCCTTCCCGTATTTAGATTAGAGTTTAGACTCTCTTTCAGAAGCTGAAGACAGCAGGAGCTCTGTTTGACGGCGGGGTTGGTTTTTTTTGGCTCTCGTCACGCCGGACACTCGCCGGTCTTGTCTGCGATGGGCGTGCAGCTGAACTTTCTGAACGGATCAAAGCCTCCTGACAGAGGCGTCAACACTGGGCCGTTCATGAGCTCTGAGCTCTGAAGCCCTCCGTCGATCAGATCCAGCCCCAGCTGCCTTACTGACACCGGATCTGCGGCTCGAAAGCGACCGAAGCGCGCACGTGCAAAGCTGATAGACGCTTAAACCATGAAACCATCAACTGTTTAAAAAAAAAAAAAAAAAAAAAAAAAAATCTATTTATTTATTAAGTTATTTAATTTTTTTGTTTTAATGCTACAAATGTCATTTATGTATATTTTTTATTTATATATTTACTTTTTTTTATACTTTATATTATTTATTATTATTTATTTTATTATTTATTTATTTATTTAATTTATCTTTATTTTGCAGTTTTTTAATTCATAAGTATGGAAGCGTATCCATAGAAAGTAATGAAATGCTGCTTTTGTTATTTTAAATGTTATTTTATTTTAAATGTTATTTTATTTTAATATCAGCACAATTACAAACGTTTCATGGGAGGATCAAAATTAAGTAGCAAACATGTCAGCAATAAGATTTTGGTTTTGCTGAAATAATTATGCACTGAATCTTCAATCAAAAGAAATTTAAAAGCAAGATGTAAATGAAATATATTTTTTTTCTGACTTTTTTTTTTTTTTTTTTTTTAAGAAAAAATGGCCCATGAGTGGTTCAACAAGTAGTAAATTTATTTGCATTTTAATTATTTTATTTTATTTTATTTTTTTTATCCACTGCATTGAAGTTACACATTTACATTTAATCCCTCCCCCCCTTTTCTTGGTTTATTTTATTTAAATGTATTTTATTTTAATTGCATTTGTCTTTTATGACTTTAAATAACCGTTTAACCAACCGCCTCTCTTTTAGTAGTCGTTGTACCCTCTTCCTGTCTAACGTCTCTGACGTCCTCTTTCTCTTCCTCTGCAGAAGCGTCAGATCCTGGTCACTCTGGTGGAGATCGCTCTGCCGCTGCTCTTCTCTGCTATCCTGATCGTCCTGAGGCAGAAGGTGTCGTCCATCAACTACCCCAATGCCACGCACTACCACAGCTTCGCTCTGAGCGAGCTGCCGTACCCTCTGTGCTTCCAGGACCTGCAGCTGGCCTACGTCCCTGCCAACGCCAGCGTGGTGCGGCAGATCTCGGAGGACGTGCAGCAGAGCCTGCGGGAGTGCATCCGAACCGGTGAGAGATCCCCGAAGAGCGCTGGGCCTCGGGTCGCTCGCATCACAGAGAAAAAAATTAAAAAAATACAGAAAACACGGAAATAATAGGAAAAACGATTACTAAACAAAACTGTGGAGTGCACAACAAACATAAAACATCCTTATTATTATGTTTTATTATTACGTGTATCTAACATTTTAAATTTTATTTTGGCTTCATTATAATAAATAAAAATAGTAATAGTTTATAAATAGTAATATTTTATTGAACAATAACAACTAAAAGAACTGATAGATTTTATATATATATATATATATATATATATATATATATATATATATATATATATATATATATATATATATATATACAGTATATATATATATATATACAGTATATATATATATATATATATATATATGTGTGTATATATATATATATATATATATATAATTTAATTATTATTATTATTATTATTATTATTGTTTATTTTTACTTTTTTTGTAGTTAACAATAACAACACTGTTAACAGTAACACAGTCAATAAATATTTTGTAACTTTTTTGTTACACTCTCAATAACAGAGAACCAAATGATATGTTGCTATTATGCTTTCATTATCTTTTTGCTAGTTTGTTTTAATATTTAAAAGCTAGAACTAGGTTGCTTATTTGAACCATAGACACAGCAATCAGTTTCAGCAGGACCTCGAAGTGTCTTACTTGCTTGCTTGTTGTAGTTACATTGGCCCATGGAGCACAGATGCGTCCTGGCCGTGTGTCAGATCAGGACAGGAGACCGGTGTAACCGGCTCAACCGTCAAGATACTGTAACTCAATAAACAATCATGTGACGACTCGGTTACACGCACTTGACCCAGATATGAAAACAGTCGCTGTTTATTCTCCCTCCCAACCCTTTATGGTGTGCTTTTGTTGCGCGGAAATGTGTAACACAGACTTTTCTCGGCTTTGGTCAAACGCTGCTTTAAAGATGCTGGCTTGTTGGGCTCAAAAGTGTGTCTGTGTGTGTGTGTCTGTGTGTGTGTGTCTGTGTGTGTGTGTCTGTGTGTGTGTGTCTGTGTGTGTGTGTCTGTGTGTGTGTCTGTGTGTGTCTGTGTCTGTGTGTGTCTGTGTGTGTGTGTGTCTGTGTGTGTGTGTGTGTGTGTGTGTGTGTGTGTCTGTGTGTGTGTCTGTGTGTCTGTGTGTGTGTGTGTCTGTGTGTGTGTGTGTGTCTGTGTGTCTGTGTGTGTGTGTGTGTGTGCCTGTGTGTGTCTGTGTCTGTGTCTGTGTCTGTGTGTGTGTGTGTGTCTGTGTGTGTGTGTGTGTGTGTGTGTGTGTGTGTGTGTGTGTGTGTGTGTGTGTGTATGTCTGTGTGTGTGTGTATGTCTGTGTGTGTCTGTGTGTGTGTCTGTGTGTGTGTGTGTGTGTGTGTGTGTGTCTGTGTCTGTGTCTGTGTGTGTGTGTGTGTGTGTGTGTGTGTGTGTGTGTGTGTGTGTGTGTGTGTGTGTCTGTGTCTGTGTCTGTGTGTGTCTGTGTCTGTGTCTGTGTGTGTGTCTGTCTGTGTGTGTGTCTGTGTGTGTGTGTGTGTCTGTGTGTGTGTGTGTGTGTGTGTGTGTGTGTGTGTGTGTGTGTGTGTGTGTGTGTGTGTGTGTGTGTGTGTGTGTGTGTGTGTGTGTGTGTGTGTATGTCTGTGTGTGTGTGTATGTCTGTGTGTGTGTGTGTGTGTGTGTGTGTGTGTGTGTGTGTGTGTGTGTGTGTGTGTGTGTGTGTGTGTCTGTGTGTGTGTGTGTGTCTGTCTGTGTGTGTGTCTGTGTGTGTGTGTGCGCCCTGGCTGAATTCCCAGTTTTGCCTAGCGTCTCATTAGCTTTTCCTTTTAACATTATTTTCCCTGGGAAGAAAACCCCCACCATATCGTTAGCATATGTTTCCAGCAGGCTGACAAATCCTAAAATCAATTATTTTAAAGGTCATACGGTGAGCCAGTGTCCGCACATCTGCTTTAAAAGGTCACATGGTTTCGTATCATTGCTTAAATGGTCACATTTTCCCATCGATTCGTCTGCTTTTATAGGTTTAACTTTCTTGGCCGAGTGTAACGGTATGAGCAATTTGGATTTGGTGGAGAAAAACTCCTTTTTGGCTTCCAGGATGCTTGTGGGTGGTTGCTAGGGTGTTGCTAAGGCGGTGAAATTCTGATACTACAATTTAAATAATTTTTTTTTAGCGTAAAGACTATAAACGTTTTGGACCACGCTTGCACGATGATTAAACGTGTTTTGAAATGAACGTGAATGAATCGATCGCATGTTTCACGATGCATAAATGATAAACAATAATGATTTGTCTTGATCTTGTTTTCCAGTGCGTGGCTTCGAAACAGAGGAGCAGTTTGAGGAGTTCGTGAAAACTGACCCAGAGTCAGGCAAGGTCTTGGCAGCCATCGTGTTTGAGCACCAGTTCACACGCGACGACGAGCCGCTTCCTCTTCAGGTGAGGTGTCCCGGACCGGACGGACCGGTGTGTTCTTCCTGTCGGCCGAGAACAACCTGATCGGCTGCATGCTCAACTCTTTAAAATCATTATGTAGATGTTGTTTTTACTCCAGGATCAACTGGGAAAAAAGTCTAAAGAACCCCAACAATATAGAAATTATAATAATAATAATTATTAATATTATTAAATATGTTGGCTTATAATGTAAACATGAGTTATTATTATTATTATTATTATTATTATTATTATTATTATTATTATTATTATATTGTATTATAATATTATTATTATTATTATTATTATTATTATTAATGTATATTTTATTAGTTTTTATTAATGGTATTACAGTAATGAAAATGACTCTATAATACTACTACTACTACTACTACTAGTAATAATAATAATAATAATACTCAGTTGCTTTTATAGTGAAACATAGCAATATTATTTTAACATGTAAAACCGAAAGCTTAAAAGTTTAAATTATTATTTGTTAAATCTCATGATGAAATGTTTATGTGGTTCGCTCTTGAATCAAAAAATACACAAAATTATTCTTATTTAAATAAATAATTGAATGCATCACATTTATAATAATGAATTATCATTGAAATGATTATTATTCATTTTATTAACATGTAAATTATATTATTCCATGAAGAAAATCAAGTTTCTAACAATATGTTTGCATGAAATTAAACACATTTTTTGTTCAAATTCTTATTAATGCAGTAATGGCAGTCACTTTAATAATGCTATAAATTACATTACATTTGCACGTTACGTTTTTACGTTGTCATGTATGTATTTGTGTGTGTGTGTGTCTGTGTCTGTGTGTGTCTGTGTGTGTCTATGTGTCTATGTGTGTGTCTGTGTGTCTGTGTGTCTGTGTGTCTGTGTGTCTGTGTGTGTCTGTGTGTGTCTGTGTGTGTGTCTGTGTGTGTGTCTGTGTGTGCGTGTGTCTGTGTGTCTGTGTGTGCGTGTGTCTGTGTGTGCGTGTGTCTGTGTGTCTGTGTCTGTGTGTGTGTGTGTCTGTGTGTGTGTCTGTGTGTGTGTGTGTGTGTGTATGTGTCTGTATGTCTGTATGTCTGTGTGTCTGTGTGTCTGTGTGTCTGTCTGTGTGTGTGTGTGTCTGTCTGTGTGTCTGTCTGTGTGTGTCTGTGTGTGTGTGTCTGTGTGTGTGTGTGTGTGTGTGTGTGTGTGTGTGTGTGTGTGTGTGTGTGTGTGTGTGTGTCTATGTGTCTGTGTGTGTGTCTCTGTATGTGTCTGTGTGTGTGTGTCTGTGTGTGTGTGTCTATGTGTCTGTGTGTGTCTATGTGTCTGTGTGTGTCTGTGTGTGTGTGTCTGTGTGTGTGTGTCTGTGTGTGTGTGTCTGTGTGTGTGTGTCTGAGTGTGTGTGTGTGTGTGTGTGTCTGTGTCTGTGTGTGTGTGTGTGTGTGTGTGTGTGTGTGTGTGTGTGTGTGTGTGTGTGTGTGTGTGTGTGTGTGTGTGTGTGTGTGTGTGTGTGTGTGTGTGTGTGTGTGTGTGTGTGTGTGTGTGTGTGTGTGTGTGTGTGTGTGTCTGTCTGTGTGTCTGTGTGTGTGTGTGTGTGTGTCTGTGTGTCTGTGTGTCTGTGTGTGTGTGTGTGTGTGTGTGTGTGTATGTCTGTATGTCTGTATGTCTGTGTGTCTGTGTGTCTGTGTGTCTGTGTGTCTGTGTGTCTGTGTGTGTGTGTGTGTGTGTCTGTGTGTGTGTGTGTCTGTCTGTCTGTGTGTCTGTCTGTGTGTCTGTGTGTCTGTCTGTGTGTCTGTGTGTGTGTGTCTGTCTGTGTGTGTGTGTGTGTGTGTGTGTGTGTCTATGTGTCTGTGTGTGTGTCTCTGTATGTGTGTGTCTATGTGTGTGTCTGTGTGTGTCTGTGTGTGTGTGTCTATGTGTCTGTGTGTGTCTGTGTGTGTGTGTCTGAGTGTGTGTGTGTGTCTGTGTGTCTGTGTGTCTGTGTGTCTGTGTGTGTGTGTGTGTGTGTGTGTGTGTGTGTGTGTGTGTGTGTGTGTGTGTGTGTGTGTGTGTGTGTGTGTGTGTGTGTGTGTGTCTGTGTGTGTGTGTGTGTGTGTGTGTGTGTGTGTGTGTGTGAGAGAGAACTGGTGCAAAATTACTGACAAAAGACGTAATCCACTTCCTCTATTTCTTTGGATTTTGGTGTGAAATACAGAGCAGACTTCTTGTCAGTTTCCGTCACCCATTTAAACGTCGCTCATGATGATAACCGTTACTTAAAGCCAGTGTTCCTGAAGGAAATGTTCTTTTCAAAAGAACCTGTTTTCCACCGAAGTCGAGAGTGCAGTTGAATCTAGCTGGAGGACTCGGGCCATTAGTGCTCTAACAACAGATTCCCTTGTGTTTGTGAGCCGCTTTGAGAAGCGTTAGCTGAGGTTTCTCCATGTGTCTAATGCTTTCTCCTCGTGATGAAAGCCTTCGCTGACTTTATCACAATATTTTCACTGGACAAAATACATTTGTTGCTTGAACAATTAAGACCTGCACAGTTTATTAATAATAATAAAAATATCATTTATCATTTATCAATTAATATCATATATTAATTATACTTTTAGAATATATTAATTCTGATATATAACTAAATAACTTATTTTTATTCTTATTGTTTTTATTATCATTATTTTTTTTTACAGTCATATTTAATTTAAGGTTATAATTTAATTTTCACATTTAATTATTAATATTAAAAACATTTAAGTTCTTTAGGTTTTTTTATCTATTAATAATAGTAGTATCTATTTATTATGATCATAATTGAATGTTATTTGAAAATATTAAATTTTATATTAATATTAAATATTAAATTGTATATTAAATAATTGAATGTTATTTGAAATATTAAAACAGAAATATTTTAATAGTAATAATAATAATAATTATTATTCCTATTATTTAATACTTTTTAGCCCATTTCCACTACTGATTTATTTATTTTTTTTAAAGGTTATTGTGCCTTTTTTTTTTTTTTTTTTTTTTTTTTTTTTTTTTTTAAGATAGATGGACTCTCAATTTCAGGTTATAATGTCCAATTTTTAGCTTAAAACGTTTTCAGAATGGCTGATATCTCACAATTTTGATCTTATAACTTCTGACTTTATCTCTTAATTCTGAGAAAATACGTAAGAATTGATAAAAAAGTTGCAAAACCATTTTTTTCAGTGATGGTAAAGGGCTTTCTTAAATTTTATTTAAAAAATGCTTGCGTAATGTTTTTCTTCTTATTATTATTTCTTCTTCTTCTTATTTTTTTCCGTTTTACACAGTCATGTTCATAACCACAATTTCAGACTATATTATTCAGCCTGCTCGGTGAACCTAGCGCGTGCTGCACAATATTCAGTGTCATCTGCTACGATAAGCGTTCACACCCCTCAAGAGTAGTTCAGCCGCTCATGCCTGTGGTCATGTTAGTAAAGTAACTGTTGATGGTGTGTACGGCAGGTCAGCTATCATCTGCGCTTCACGTACAGCCCCAGAAACGCTCCGGCGCGTGAGAAGTCCGAGCTCAACCCCAACAACGACCTGGACTGGCACACGCTCAGTCTGTTCCCGCTGATCCAGCTGCCCGGGCCCAGAGAGCAGCACGAGCCACGCGGGGGCACCCCAGGTCAGTCCCGCCCGAATCCACCGACTTCACAACGGAGGCGACTTCGTGTCTTTCTTAGGATTTGGAGAAATGTAGCGCTGCGGCACCCATTCACCGCAGAGCGTCCGATGCTGAGCAAGCGATGCAGCGCTACGTTTCTCCAAGAGTGAGGCTGTAAATTTGTGCGTGCTTGATATCGCATTTTTATGCAGGTTATGCTAAAGCTGTGACGTTTCATCATGATGTTGACGAAAACGTTTTTTTTTTTTTTTTGAGGATGCAGAAGCAAAAATCTGTAGCGTTTATATTTTTTCCATATTTTTTTCTATATTCAATTATGATTTATTTTTTGCATTTAGATTGGATTAGTTAGATCATTATTTGAATTACAATTTTATAAAAGCATTTGCAATTATTATTATTTTTTAATTCAGTATTATTTTTCAATCGGGGACGATGCATATTAATACTACGTTCAATATGTAAAATGCACCAAGTGTGTTTTGGCCTGTTGATGTTAAGGAAAAAAAAAATGAACACACCAATATTAAATATTAAAAACAGAATTGCAGGCTACCGTATCATAATCATAAATAATTCATATAGTCACAATTATGATCGGTCAATAACCCTATTTTCAGCTTTTTCAAGAAGCCACAGTGTCTTAAATGTTTTAATTATTTCAG
>NC_056701.1:3893689-4063689 GCF_018831695.1 Puntigrus tetrazona | reverse complement strand
ATTTAATTATATAATTATTTATATATTTTACTATTTAATTATAAATGTTTAACAGAATTTTATAGTTGTGTGTGTGTGTATGTATGTATGTGTGTGTGTATATATATATATATATATATATATATATATATATATATATATATATATATATATATATATATATATATATATATTTTGTATATAGATATATATATATATAAATAAAAAATATCTATTATCTGAATAAGTAAAAAAATGATATTGAATAAGATGCTGAATTAAGTACAAAAATTAAGTAGCAATTTTTGTACTTAGTAGCAAAAATGTATCGATATTTTCATAACCTGAAGGACTGTAATGAGTGAATGGTAGATAAGGTGACTAAAAATTGGGATCATTAAAGGGATAGTTCACCTCAAAATGAAAACCTGTCATTAGTTATTAACCCTCACGTCTAAGAGCTTCGTTCATCTTCAGAACACAGATCACGATGTTTCTGTTGAATTTCGAGAGCTCAGAAACATATATTGTCCAAACGGCCCTATAGTGCCATTTAGTGGCCCTTTTAGTGGCCCTGTGGCGTCTCATGCGTAAGCAACGTCGTTACGTTTGGTTTTCTTTGCGCACCAAAAACAATCTCGCGGCTTCCTAAATCGAGTAATTAATGACAGAATTTTCATTTTTCGTCAACATGTCCCTTTAAGGACAACGCAAATCATATCTGATATGCTCTCAGCTGAAAAGTGCACTGTTTTCTAGCTCTGCCAAGCAGTCATCTATAGGTTATATGTATGTAATGTGGAGCGTTTCTCCGTCAGGTGAGTCCTAACGGGGCGGTGTTGACCTACAGCGACCCCACGCTGGTGTTCGTCTTCCTGCTGGTGTTCGCCGTGTCCACCATCAACTTCAGCTTCATGATCAGCTCCTTCTTCTCCAGAGGTACCTCTCCAAGTCTCTCTTTTCATCATCACCGCGTTCTGACGCTACATTTACAAGCATGTGTCCTGTATATGGGTCGGAGGCGAAAAAATGCACCCACTTCACCCTAAAAAGATGAATAAAAAATATTTTAGACGCATAAAAAATGTTTTAGTGGAAAAATGCGTATTTATTTTTAACTAATTTTTAAAAATTGTTATGCATTTTTCCACTAAAATATCATTTGCAGCAAAAAGCATCGAAATATGAGTCGGTTTAACCTTAAATACCAATTTTTTTTTGTTTTACGTTTGCCACTATCCTAGGTTTTACCCATTTTTTACTCATTTAAAACACAATACAATTGAAAATGCTTCCTTGTTTTAATGTGTGCAAGTCGGAGTCAATTTCTGCGTAAATATTGCTTGTGAATGACAGCATTTGAACCAGATTTTGACGTTTCATTCCCCTAAAGCGTATTTGAAACCTATTTGAAAAGTAGACGCTTTCATTTCGCGTGCTTCCTATGGATATAAAATCAGCTCTTTTGTGAACTTAGCGAGAAACTAAGCCTCACAATCAGAGACTGGAGATGGCAAAACGTGAACAATGAGAAAACAGGTTTAAACTCAACTCTCACAAAGCAAATCAGCTCTCCTTTGTCCGTAACCCGCGCTACTTTTTTCTTTCCTCTGCCAAACAAAAGCCTCAGATTAAGGCAAACTGTGTAAAAGCAGGTAAGCAGCTGGGGATGGTGTTTAGGTTGCAGTTATTGACCCTTTTGATGCTAGAAACGCTTTTAGTGAGTGAGGCTGGGCTGTGTTGCGTTTGATTGGCGGCTAATAATAGTGAGAGCTACATCCCTGCTTTAAGAGCCCATGGCTCTTCGTCCTGACGGGAGAATGAAAAGGAAATCAGATGCACGCTGGTGGTTTGTGCGTTTGGTTTGGTTTCGTTATTGTGCTCGCGGCTGTCTGAGTCGGATTCGAGAGCCACGTTTCACCGCCTTGTGTTTTTGACTTAAAGCTGGAGTTGGGTGAAAAATCAAGGTGAAAAGTCATGCTTGACCACGTGTTGCAAAAAATACTACTTACTGTTCATTTTCATGCAATTAAAGTGGATGGTGACCACAAAATTCTTACCTGAAATATTTTTGCCTTGTATTCCAGTACAAAAAAAAAAAAGAAATATATTATTATTATTATTATTATTATTATTATTATTATTATTATTATTATTATTATTATTATTATTATTATTATATATAAATATATATTTTTGAATAATATATATATATATATATATATATATATATATATATATATATATATACAGTACAAATAAAAATAAAAAATCTAGAAATATTAGTATTATTAATAATATAATATATTATTATATATTATTATTATAAATATATATTTAAAAAATATATAAGTTATATAATATAAGAAAAATAATCGAGATGTATCAACCATTATTTAAGAATTTTATTTAATACTTATTTTTATTCATTTTAGTTAAAAATGTATTTATATATATATATATATATATATATATATATATATATATATATATATATTATTTTTTTATATAATATAATTATATAAAAAAACATATATATATATATATATATATATATATATATATATATATATATAAAATAGGCTTAAAAAAATTACTTTTATTTTAAAAATATTAAAAATATTACTTTTATTTTATTTACATTTTCAAACCAGACGAAACTTTAGCTTTTTTGTCTGAAATAACATGCCTCCTGCTCTTTCAGTGCCGTCTTGTTCACATGTCTGCGTTTTAAAACCTAGCATGGCACCTTTAATGTTTTGTTTTTTACGTGAAAGGCTTTGTCGAGTAAATTGCGTTTAAAAGGGTGCTCAGATATACTGACGCATTAATAAAATCATCAAATGATTTGGTTTAAAGGGCAGCTGTGAAAACATCTCGGGCGTTCTGGCATTAAATGGTGACACACAGCATTACGTGTAGGAGGAAATGAGGCAGTGCATGTCTGTAGGGCTGTAAATGCAGCCTCGGGCAGGAAATGTAATATCATATGTTGTCCTGTGGGAAAAAAACACAACAAAATACTGGAAATGCTTTGGTTGACAGTTATACTGTTCAGATATACCTATTATGATTCATGCTTCATTTTTCTAATGCAGTTTTGGTCAGCTTTCGTGTGAAAGATTGTGAAAAAAGCACTTAAAACAGCGTTTTTGTTACTGCAGTGCAATCAGTAGTCAAACAATATTTATTTTTACTAGAATTTTATAATTATTTTATTTGCATTGGTGCATTTGGTTATAAAACTGTATTTTATTCACTTTTATTTTAATTTTGATTTATTTACATTTATTTCATTTCTAATTAAAACCAGCGCAACAAACCCTGACTTTTGATGCAATATAGGATGTCTTTCTTTTTAAAGGTGAAATACGACCCGAGCGTTTTGCTGGCGGGGTCTCGTTTCCTCATAACTTGCATTATTTATTGTCGTGGTTTTGTACAGCTGATGTATGTGATGCGGAGGTTGGTGTTTTTTTCCCTCCTCCTCTCACAGCTCGGCTCGGCCATGCGTCTGAAATGGACCTCCTGCATTCAAAAGCCCGTAGAGACCGCGCTCTGGGGTTTAGAAAGGCAGGAAATGGAGCTTAATCAACACGTTCCTGCCCCTTTCAAAGCCCGGATGACACATTGTTGAGTGTGAAGAGGTTCCTCGAGATGAGAGTGTAAAAATAGCCCAGCGTGTCATTTTCCTCCATTTATGCCGCTCTTTTTCTCTCGCTGGCTCTTTTGTGGCCGTTCGAGGGTCGGGGTGTGAGAGAGTCATAATGAAGACTCGTTCACTTCACACATCCGTCATCGCGTCTCTCGCTCTCCGGCTCGTGCTGCTCGGAAACAGCCGGGTCACATTCACCCCAAAACTATCCAGAAAGCATCACTGTTTTAAAATAAATCATATGCATAATGATAGATTTTTTTCTATTTTTTTTGTTAGTTGGCTTTCTTTTACAGTCTTTTTTTTTTTTTTTTTCTGTGCCAGAATACATTTCCCCTAAAATTCTGTGTAATGTGAAATAAAAACGAGCTGTAATAAAGTCATTATTTATAGTAATAATTATATATAATTATATATATAATAAGTAATAATCTTTTGCAATTGTTTTAAAAATAAAATGCATAAAAAAATAAGTATTAAATAAATATTAAATTCTTCATAAATAATGGTAGATGTTTTTTGTCTCTAAATAAAATAACAAAATAAAACAATTAATAATATGAAAATATTATGTAATAATTTATCTAATTAACTTGCTATTTGATGTTAGATTGTATTAAAAATCAGCATTTAGAGATTCACCTCTGTGACTAATGTGAAATACATGTCATGTTTTTTTTTTCTCATTTTATATAACTTTCACACACACTCACAGATATATTTCTATTTATTATTATTATTATTTTATAAATTTTTTTATAAAAAGTAAAATATTAAAAAAACGTATTTAAATATTAACGTGCCTTCAGATGGTAGTTTTTGTATTGTATAAATTAAGTATAAAGTATTATATCCTGTTTCATTTCAACAATTATATATTATATTATATATTTTATTTAGATATGAAGCACGCGCACACACCCACACACACAGTGCAATCTTATTTTATTTAAACTTTTACAGTTTACAATTAATTTTACATTCATTCTTGCTTTGAATCAAACATTCCCCCTAAATTATTATTGATATAATGTGAAAGTAATGTACGTTTCTTTATCTTATTCCAGCATAAACGGTTATTTTACAGCACTTTAATGTAGAGAATCAGCTTTGTCATGATTGTCAATATAAACACGCGAACGCACTTTTCAGTACGATGTACGGCCTCTTTCCTTTCGTTTCGCATGAAGCCGTCTTCCTGTAACCGCAGTCGTGACCGAATGTCTTCCTCTCTCCCGCAGCGAATGTGGCGGCGGCGGCGGGCGGCTTCATCTACTTCCTGAGCTACCTGCCGTACGTCTTCCTGTGGCCCCGCTACGACCTGCTCTCGCACGCACAGAAAGTCTCCGCCTGCCTCATCTCCAACGTGGCCATGGCCATGGGAGCCCAGCTGATCGGCATGTTCGAGGGCAAAGGTCAGGGGTCAGGCGATCCGGTCGGCTTCGCTGCTGCTCCGGAGCTAGCTGACGCTCGTGTCCTTGTGCTCCTCAGGGACGGGCGTCCGGTGGAGCAACCTGTTTGAGCCGGTGACGGTGGACGATGACTTCTCTCTGGCGCAGGTGCTGGGTCTGCTGCTGCTGGACTCGCTGCTGTACGCTCTGGTGGCCTGGTACGTGGAGGCCGTGTTTCCCGGGGAATACGGAGTGCCTCGGCCGTGGTACTTCTTCATCCTGGTGAGTACCGTCTGCGTGCGCGTCCGCTGGAGCCGTACAAGCTGCACCGATTCGCAGAGCTGCTTCTTAAAGAGATAGTTCACCCAAAAAGCAATACTGTTACATGCATCACTTTCTCATTTCTTCTGCTGAACACGTAAGAAGTAATTTTTGAAGGAAACTTGCATTGCATGGACGGTCAAAAAAGTCTATGGAAACCCCAACACTTTTGATTACCGACACTCTCCAAGACATCTTCTTTTGATGGAGACGAGGAAATGCTGCTTTTATCGGACTGTAGTGCAATTGCTGAGAAGCTGTGAAGTTGTTTGTGAAGGTTTTCTTTGTAAATGATTGTTTTCTTGCTTGCAAGCAAACAAACCAAAGAAAACATAGATTTTTCGATATTTAAACAATAATGAAGACTCAAAATGAATTCGAATTAGATATTTGAATAATGAAATATATGTTTCTTAAAAGTTCTTCATATACATACATATATATATATATATATATATATATGAACCTGGACCACAAAACCAGTGATAAGGGTCAGTTTTTCAAAAATGCAGCTTCTCTGTGTTTTTGACCATGATCGTGTTTTTTTTAAAGTGATTATTTCCTCAAATGTCCTCGTGCGCATCACACGGATTAGTGTTCTTGCGAAACTCTCCTCAAACAAGGGTTTATTTTAGCCTCGCGAACCTAAATAAGCGGTTCACCCGAGGGAAGTGCGACGTCGTGAGAACCAGCGCGAACGCAGCTCGAGTGACTTTCCTGACTCTTGAAAGACGGGAAGCGTTTGGTCTCGAGTTTATGTCATCAAGACGGCATGCGCAGCCTTATCAGGGGTTCAGATTGCCAAGGAAAACGCAAGATGCCAACAGTTTTACCGTTTACTGCACATTTGTTAATATTTTTTTAGCTATTCTTTGCTAGCAGCTTGTACTATACTTTGTTTACTTTATGATTAGCTTGTTGCTAGTTCGAAATTAGCTTCGCAACTTATATAAATTGATTGTTATATTTTAAAAAGACGTCTTGCTCCCTTAAAAACCCTTCGCAGTTTGTGTTAGCATCTTGTACAAGTTAGCATAGCTTTCAATTCACCATGGTATTACTATCAGCTTGTAGTTAGCTTCAAGGTAGTTTCACAACACTGCAAGTAAACGGTTTTAAATAAACTCTCGTGACGTACGGGAACTGCTGTACACGAAGAGGGTGGGATTTGCGCAGAGCTGTTGTATCTGTAGGACACCCGCTGTTTCAATGCTCGTGTTTGCAGACGGGCTTATCAGCGGAGCGCCAATAAAGACCCCTTCAGAGTGAAAGCGATACCAAACAATGGCCTTCTGGGTCAGCGTAATGAATGACCTGCTTTTTGAGCTTATCTGTAAATGTTTTCACAGATTTATGGGTTTATAGGAATTCCTTCCACTTAATTAGTTACTTATTATTAGTTACTAGCTTTACCTGAACTGCATCCACCTGGGGACCTCAGCAAACCTCCAAGGAAACTTCGAGAAATGGTTTCAAATGAGGCAAAAAGCATGAAGATTAGATAAAAACCAATGTGTATCTTGAGATTTATTGCTTTAAGCGTTGATGTTTTTATCATACCGGGGTTCAGATTGCCAAGGAAAACGCAAGATGCCAACAGTTTTACCGTTTACTGCACATTTGTAATTTTTCTCGTTACTTCCCTATAGCAGCCGAGAGTCTCTCCTATAGGCTAACCTCTGCGTTTAGGAATAAGGTGGATATTACGTATGTGTAAAGTCTTGTTTGGACACATTTACTTGATTTTTATGCTGAAATCCAGTTATTTCAGTGTGAATCTGCTCAGTTGGTTTAAGCTTAGTTTTTCAGCAATGTAATGGTTTGCATTTTAACATTTAAACAAAGTTCAAATGTAACTTTATGCGTAAACCGAATCTTTACAGAAACCTCTGAAACTATGGTTAGGTTGCGTCGGTAAAGTTTGTGTTTTACCTGACAGACTTCGAACGCTCACCGTTTTTGAGTCCGAATTGAGTATTTTTTTTCCAACAGTAATCCACTCGATCAGGAATTTTAAACTGGTCATGTGAACCAATTCATATTTCCCCTATTATAACTAATGAAATGTTGATATTTTGGTTTTGGGAGTCCCAAACAACAGGCTGACATTCATGCAAGGCCAAAAAACACTTCCACGGTCTTATAACATGCTTTTATTTTTACTTGCTCAACATTGCGATTCTTTAAACGATAAATTTTTCCAGACCCGTCCTTTACGTGACGCTAATCGACGGTGATTGGCACGATTGGTCTTATTTTCGTTGAATTTCGTGCCTGCAATTGGCTGATAAAGCTGCTTTGTGTACTGCGTTACCATAGAAACGACAATGTTTACACTCCAAAAGCGCCACCTAGCGGCCAAGAATGAATTAGCATTTTTATTCAGACCAATGCTAACAGGCAGTATGCTAATGTTTTATCCTGGCGTCAGCATCGAACCAATTGGCATTGGTTTCAAAAACGACTCGTTTCAAGGATTCAGAGCCGACCCTTTCTTTTGTTGGACAATAACTTCATACAAATATTAACTTTGCAGGGTGTTTTCATTCACTTAGAGCTGTGTTACACGCTGCACGAAAGGTTGTTTTTAAATAATGCGCTTTAAGAGAACATTATAATCCTAAGTCTCATAATCATTTTATTTTATTATTAACTAGAATCTATCCTCGGTGTAAACGCTAATATAGTTATCATTATCTTATAATTATCATTCTTAATTTAAAATGGCCTTTGCACGGATTTACATTTCATCAGAGAAAACATGCAAATGTTTATGGAACAAATGGAGGTTATTTAGCCGTTACGCCGTAATGCTACGGATGTGTTTATGTCATTTTTCTCCTCCTCGTCTGCGCTCAGCCCTCGTACTGGTGCAGCAGCCCTCGCGTGGCCCTGCTGAAGGAGAAGGAGGAAGAGGAGGAGGCCGAGAAGGTGACGAAGGGCGAGTTCATCGAAGAGGAGCCAGCTGGACTGGTCTCGGGGGTCAAGATCAAACATTTGGCAAAGGTATCACCAGATGCGTGGTGTTTTGCTTTAACAGTATTAGATTCGTAGGGACAGGCGGTCATTGGGACAGAGACGTGGATCACCCGGAGAAACATGCGGATCTTTCTGTCGCAGGTGTTCAAAGTGGGAAATAAGACCAAGGAGGCGGTGAGGGATTTGACGCTCAACATGTTCGAAGGCCAGATCACTGTCCTGCTGGGTCACAACGGAGCGGGAAAGACCACCACGCTGTCAATGCTCACAGGTGATGAACACTATTTATGTATGAAATGGCGTGACTGTCCCTCTTTATTTACTTTAGGAAATGTGATTCACTTTAGCGAGTCAGTTTGAGTGGGTTTAATGAACTGGTTCAGTAAATCATTTGATTCCTTTGAATCATATCTATATTGTGTTCTCGTAACGTCCTGCATTACATTACATATCATGAATTACGCGAGTAAAGATTTAATTTTACAGCTATTATTCAGTTAAATAATGTTTTTAACACAGAAGTGAATTATATAATCTGATAAGTTGAATGTCATCACCTTTTTAAAAATAGTATCTTGACTGTTTACAATAAACAGAATAATGTGCAGCTGTTTTGATTGTAGCCTCACAATACGTTTATATAAGTGTTTTTTTTTTTATGGATTTTCATAGTTTAGCTACTTTGCTTCCATCTTATCGATCTACAGTCTAGTCTAGCTTTTAGTTTACAGGAAATTATACAATAAGCTTAATTAGTTAACCCTAGTTAACAACAATATATCTACAACACTTATTAATTTAATACTTATTAGTGCTAATTTCAGCATTTACTAATGCTTTTTTAAACTCATTAGTTAGCTAAGATTAATAATTGTTTTTCTTTTTGTGAATCAATGTTCAAAAAGATGAATAAGTACTGTAATGTATTGATCATTGTATCTTTACGTTAGTTAATACATTAATGTTAACAAATGACAACCTTAGTGTAAAGTGTTAGCTTTTAGCTTTTTTAGCTATTCTTTGCTAGCAGCTTGTAATATACTTTGTTTACGTTATGATTAGCTTGTTGCTAGTTTGAAAGTAGCTTCACAACTTATAGAAATTGATTGTTATATTTTAAAAAGACGTCTCGCTCCCTTAAAAACCCTTCGCAGTTTGTGTTAGCATCTTGTACAAGTTAGCATAGCTTTCAATTCACCATGGTATTACGATCAGCTTGTAGTTAGCTTCAAGGTAGTTTCACTACACTGCAAATAAACAGTTTATTAGTCGTATATAATTAGAGATAATGATAATGAAAGCTACTTTTTGTGTATGGCTACAAGCACATCTAACTTTCGTTTACTTTGAAATTAGCTTGCAGCCGGACAGTTTAATTTATTTTAAGTCATTTGGCAAAAGTGCTTATCCAGAAGTCTTCAGACCTTTTCACTAAGCGTCTCTCCGATCGCGCACGTTCATTCTGTCCAAGTCAAACTGAACGTTATCTCTTATAGCTCGCGGCTGTAACGGTAAACGTTGATAACGGAGGTCAGTCAGAGTCCATCGCTTCTTTCACGTCAACCACTTTTTGTCTCTTCATTCTCAGGCCTCTTCCCGCCCAGCAGCGGCCGTGCGTACATTAACGGTTACGACATATGTCAGGACATGGCTCTGATCCGCCGCAGCCTGGGTCTGTGTCCGCAGCACGACGTGCTCTTCGACAACCTCACCGTCCGGGAACACCTGCTCTTCTACACGCAGGTAGATGCAGACCGAGGATCTCCTGATAAAATCTGATGAAATGCCCAGCTTGCCCTTTTTGTTGAAAACGAGGCTTCATTTGTGATAAAATTCACCATCAGCGACTTCGTTATCGTTAGCAGGTCCAAAACTACTTTTTCAGTTCGTTTTTCCCATATGGATTTTTAAAAAGACTTGGGAAGTTATCAACCAAACCAGCTGGGTACCAGTGTTATTTTGGTATAGTTAAACAATGTGGGTTTATTTTTAGCGTTTTGCAAAATATGCATATGGATATATTAGTATATAAGTGGTTAGAGATGGTTTGCGTGATGCTGTTCTCTGATTGGTGGAGATTCCTCTGCAGAATCATGGGTAATATAGTTTTTTTTTAACCAGGAAATGAACTGTTTTTGGAAAATAATGGGCTTCAGTAGCATATACAATCCATAAACAGTGTCGTAGACCACAGTACGTCTGTCTCTAAAGGTTATTGTTAAAAGAAAGCCTGTGAAGAAAACGAACAGCGTTTCAGCATTCAGCACTGAGATGGATCTTTCCATATCTCCAGCTGAAGGGTTATCCTCGTGAAAAGATCCCTGCGAAGTGGACCGCATCCTTCGGGTCCTGAATTTGGAGGACAAATGTCATGCGCGATCTAAAACCCTCTCTGGCGGGATGAAGAGGAAGCTTTCCATCGGCATCGCTTTAATCGGAGACTCAAAGGTCAGGCGGCGTTTTGCGTTTCACGAAGCGTTTTATATTTAGCAGACGTTCCTGCATTTGTGTTCCGTTTATGAATTTCCACGTCTGTCCGGTTTGGATTTTCCACCATTATCTTTGGCCCATGTTGTTTATTTCGCCGTAGGTGGTGATGCTGGACGAGCCCACCTCAGGAATGGACCCCTCGGCCCGCCGGGCCACCTGGGACCTGCTGCAGGGCGAGAAGCGGGGCCGCACCATCCTGCTCACCACACACTTCATGGATGAGGCCGACCTGCTGGGAGATCGGATCGCCATCATGGCCAGCGGAGAGCTGCAGTGCTGCGGCTCGCCGCTCTTCCTCAAGAACAAATACGGTGAGACCACCGCAGAAGATCATATGACCCTGGGACGCAAGACCAGTCAGGAGGGCCGATTATTACAAAAATCAAGATTTAGACATTTAATGAATCAGCTTCTCACTGATGTATGATAGGACGATATTCAGTCGAGATCTGGAATCCGAGCGAGCAAAACAATCAAAATAATGACAAAATCGCCTTTAAGGTTGTCCAAATGTAATCCTTAGCAACACATGTTATTGATGAAAAATGAAGTCTTGATATATTTATTGTAGAAAAAAACCTTCTTAACTTAACGCCTTAATGATTTTTGGCATAAAAGGAAAATCGATAACTTTGACCTATTGAGTGCTGTTGTGCTCCAAGGTCACGTATTTTATATTTTACGTTTTTATTCTGTTGTCTTTAGTTTTGCCACTCATGTCCCGTGTAGACATGGGGAGGCATTAGGAAAGAGCTCGCGTCGGTAATCGAATCAATAACCTACAAATTTTATTATTTGTAAGTTAAATTACAAACTGCATTATGTGCACTTTACATGTTTACGTGCAATTTTTAGCTTTTTTTTTTTTTTTAAGTTGACCATTGATCGTCTGTTTATAAATAAATAATTAAATTTAAGATCAGATTAAGTTGTTGGGTCTAATTGTAACCTAGTTTTAAGCATAAGCTGATTGAACTATAAAAAAAATTATTCCCCCCCCCCTACTGTATGCTAAAACCGAGCTATGTACCGAATTATTATCATATTTTTGTACAGTTGTACAGTTGAATATTGTTAGGTTTTAAGCCAAATGACCCATTTAAAGATACTTTACATCAGAATTATAATTTGTTTGTTATATTTATGGGATATATATTCGGACAGGACAGTAGAGAGCAGACAGGAAATCATCTATTATTTTAATGCTAGCATTTGGCATTTACTTCCATTTACTTGATCGCATCTCGACTGTAAAAGGGCCAAAAACAGGACACAAAATAGCCCGTTACTGCTAAATTCGGATGTAACAATCTTTGTTTACAGTACAAGTTAACCTGAGAGAAAATTCTGAAATAATAATAATAATAATAATAATAAAAAAAAACAGTTCACGACCCCTTTAAAAGAAGTGCTTTGCTATGATAAAGACCTAGTAGTCTCCAAAAACAGTGTTTCTTTTTTTTCCCACAGGTGCTGGTTACCACATGGTTATAGTAAAGGATGCGTTTTGTAACATGTCCGAGATCACCCGTCTAGTGCACATGTACGTGCCCGACGCCACTCTCGAGAGCAGTGCGGGCGCTGAACTCTCCTACATCCTGCCCAAAGAGAGCACCAGCCGGTAAGACTGGCCTCACATGGCTACTGCATGGCGTGCTTTAAAACAGGCAAACCCTGCGTGCCACGCAGTGCATTTCAAACAGTAGTAAGAAACGGTGTCCACTTCGCCTAATTGTGTTGCGTGTTTAATGCAACGAAAGCAGTCGGTCATCCAGTTTTAACTTCATGTAGCATCTGAGTTGAAGCAGTTGCATATTAGACTTAGCAAACATCAAGGTCTCATCCTCAGTGCATTTTATTCTTAACCTTGATTGCGCGAACTCAAACTAAGAGACAGTAAAAGAATGGTTTGATGTAGCTAGATAAATGAAGCGCATGAGACTGGTTCTTGTGAGCTGCCGTAGCAATACAATATTTTGCTCATGCTTACGTTTTAAAAAAACGACTGTTTTAATATATTATATTTGTAATAAAAAAAAATATAAATATATATATATATATATATATATAATAAATAAAAATAAAAACTAGAAAGATTAAAATAAAAATAATAAATATAAAAGAATAAAGAAAAATTAAAAAGAAATAGTTTTTTTAATAACTTTTTAATTTTTTATTTACTGCTAAGAAGCAAAAAAAAACTACAAAACTATAAACCGAAACTTATATATACAGATAATAAAAAATGACCAAAAACGCAATAAAATTGCTAAAACATTAAAATGTAAAAATATAAATATAAGATATAGTTGATCAAACTAATTTAAAGTGCTATTAAAAGTATTAGTCGACTTCTGATATAGCTTATTGATAATATACTGAGATGTTTCATGCAAGTTTTGAGTGACATTAGAATAATAAGCTTGCAGTTTTTCCATTAATAATAAAAAAAAAAAAACGCATTAAAATGACTGTATGTGGATGTCTTTGGTGTTGAGCTTTGGCTTTAGATCTGGTGTTTCTCTGCAGGTTTGAGCTGCTGTTTGCTGAGCTGGAGATGAATCGGGACGAGTTGGGCATCGCCAGCTACGGGGCGTCTGTTACCACTATGGAGGAGGTTTTCCTCAGGTACTGCACCACTCGACCACCGCGAAGAACCTCAAATGATATCGTCTGCTACATTGCAATAGCCCTATATTTATTTATCTACTTATTCAATTTACCATTTTACATCCAAATGTTTATTTTTTTAAATACAGCGTCGTTATTCCAGTTTTCAGAACTGATTTCTAATAGTTTTAATTGCAATAACAACACTGTTCCACTCTCTGCTTCTGTCTCACACGATCTGCGTTTATTTTAATAACGTCACGTTATATAGCGTTAGCGCATTAATATTAGCATACATTTAGTCGCTTGGCGCAGCTTTTCTTATTTACGTATCAATGGCGGTAAACTACATTAGCGCGTTTGCCGAAATGTATAAAGCACGAAAACTAAAGGAAAAATGTAAAATTTGAAGCAAGTTATTGAACCGCTGAATTGGTGTACAATCTGAAAACAGTTTTTTACAACCGCCGATGTTTTGCCGTTTTCTAGAGCTCAAGTGTAGTCCTGAATCTTCTGTCCCACTTGAAGTGGTTATTAGCTGTAGGACGGCGCACGGACTGACAGCTTCAATGCCGCCTCTCCTCTCCAGTGTCATTTTTGCGAAACCCTTCTTCGCTTTACGTAACCGCTTTTGTGTAGGCACACACAATGGCCGCTCATCTGTGTCCCGGTAAGGGCCGCTCTCTTCTGTGTGCGTCATCTTTTATGCAAGCGCCCGTGTGTCTCTCTCAGGGTCGGGAAGCTGGTGGACTCCAGTCTGGATATCCAGGCCATCCAGCTTCCGGCTCTGCAGTATCAGCACGAGCGGCGGTCGCATGACTGGACCATGGACGACTCCAGCAGCATCAGCGGCATGACGGACGTGACGGATTTCACCGACAGCGGCACCATGATCTCGGAGGACGGCTCCAACATCAAACTCAACATCGGGGTCCGTGGCTTCTCGCACCAAACTCGCTGCGCTTTTAGAAACCAGTTTTATAAGCAGCCGACCTAAAACCCTACTGACTGAGAGCTTGACTTCCTGACAGCGATATATATAGACAAGCACATATAGACAAGCACTATTCACATGGTTATAAACATTGGCAGCAGTATATGATTTCTCTAGCACGTCTAAATGGCGCTGTAAGTTTTACAGCATCAACAATACGAAAATAGGGCTCGAAACGTATTCAGAATGACCTTTTATAAAGATTGTAAGGTTAACAGTGGGTGTTTTAATTATTTAGGATGCTTTAACTAATTTATTACCACGATTTGTGAAATTTTGACCTAATCTAGCATAAACATCAAATAAAAGATATGCAATTATTTGCATGGATTTAATAATATAATAGTGTACAAAAAAATCTGGATTTTATTGATGAACCCGTTTTTCATACAGAAATATATTTGTTTAATAAGTTGTTTTGTTGTGGTTTGATCCAAATCAGTTTTGTGTGGGAAATAGTATAGTATAGTATTGTTTTGGTAATATTGCTAATTAAAATAAGTTTAATAATTTAAAATAAAAATATAAATGAACAAAACAAAAAGTCTTATGCTAACAGTGGCTGTGTTTATTTGATTAATAATACAATAAAAAACGTTACTATTTATGAAATATTATTACAATTTAAAATAACTTTTTAGTGTATATTATAAATCTAATTTAATCATGTATTTAATCATCATTCTTTACGAAAAATTCCGTATTTTTAATCAAAGCAGTTGTGCTGCTTTATATTTCGAGGAAACTGCAATGCATCGGTTTTTTTTGAATAGGAAGTTTAGCATTTATTTGAAATGAAAATCTTTCGCATGTTTAAAGGTGTGTTTATTTGTATGATTCATTATTTTCTGCATGCGTTTTCCCTCAGGCCCGGCTCTATATGCAGCAGTTCTACGCTATGTTCCTGAAGAGGGCGCTCTACAGCTGGCGCAACTGGAAGGTGATGGTGGCTCAGTTTCTGGTGCCGCTCATCTTCACGGTCTTGGCTCTCGTAGTGGCCCGCACCCTCCCGGGAAGCCAGATCACGCCCATGCTCCGTCTGGCGTTAAAACAGTACGGCCCTACTCGCGTCCCCGTGGCCGTAGACGTCAATGCCGGGCCGCTGGCTGCAGCTCTGGCTGAGATGTACACCGCGCAGCTGCCTTCCCAGAACGCCGTTGGTGCCACTAACATAACAGGTAATAAAAAAGCCAATGCGTAAATAAAAGGTAGCTGGCGAAACGGCAACCTGACCGGTGGTTTGTCTGATCAGATTTGTCGGAGTACGTGCTATATAACGCCTTGAGGGAGGGCGGGGCTTTCAATGAGCACTGCGTGGTGGGCGCCACCTTCAGGAGCCGATCCAGGAAGAGCGCAGAGGTCGTCGGCTACTTCAACAACCAGGGCTATCACACCCCCGCCGCCGCTCTCATGCTGGTGGACAACGCTCTCTACAAACTACTAGCTGGACCCGACGCCTCCATCCAGACCGGAAATTACCCCATGCCCCGCAACATGTCTGAGACGGCCCAGAGCCAGCTTTCGGAGTATGCATCCTCTTTGAGAGCGTTTAGTGGTTTTATTTTTTTTTTCTCCTAATTTTAACCTTCCATTTTAATGTACACGAAACATGGTAAAAGTCGGCAGTGTTGTCTGATTTATGGAGCGATAGAGATCTAAAATCCCAACAAAAATATACAAGAATTTTTCCAGTAAATATGAATTTCTTTATTTCAGAAATTATATTGGAATTTTCCTAGATTGTTTATTTATGATTTAATACAAAGTTTGAAATCAAAATTATGGTAATCAAATTAATGTGAAAAAATATTAATTATTAATTTAAATTTAAATATTAATTTAAATTGTATTCAAATTTATGAAAAATAGTGCTGCACAACAGGTTTACTGTTTAAATGATTTTTTTATTTTATAGAAAATAATAATTTTTAGAATTTTCTGATTAACGGAGTGACAAGTAGAAAATAAAATCAAAACTAAACAATACATTTTAATTAATATTATATTAATTATATAGTTATATTTATTGTAGGTCTGTCAGTCGATTTATTTTAATTTATTTTATTTTTAAATATACATGATTTATTACTCTAATTAATAAACTAATAACTAATTAATCACAAAATTAATCTGACTGTGAAAATACCCACAAAGATTATGTAAACCCATTTTTGTTTTTAGAGTGAAGGTATCAAGTAGTAAATTGTAAAATATTTTATTTTACCAAAAAAAAAGTATATTCCTTAAAATAGTTTTAAAATATTGTTTTTATTATTAGAAAATACATTCTTCTTTACAATGGTAATATTTTTATGTCATAATTTCTCAAATGCAATGGTTAAATTGTGGGTAAAGTGGCTCTTATTCTCATAAAGTGAGATGGCAGATGCTAAAAACACAACAAACGTCACTGCTGTGCTGTGCAGTAGATTGATCGACGAAGACACGGTAGAACAAATAGACTTCACGTGATGTCCGTGATTCTGTTTGGTCTTTCATCCTCATTTTTCCTCTACAGGGGTCAGACGGGTTTTGCCATCGCCATAAACCTCATGTACGGCATGGCATCATTAGCCAGCACCTTCGCCCTGCTCCTCGTCTCCGAGCGATCGGTCAAGTCCAAACATGTGCAGCAAGTCAGCGGGGTCTACCTCTCCAACTTCTGGTTCTCCGCCCTGCTGTGGGACCTCATCAACTTCCTGTTGCCCTGCCTGCTTATGCTGGTCAGTATGAATGCGCTGTCTAGGTTCTGTCAGGGGTTCTTAATCTGGAGGTCAAGTCATAGTCGTAAGGTTGCCGCAAGATGCCTTTAAATGCTTTAAAGGGGTCCTATGGTGCGATTTCAAATCGTCCTTTCTCTTCAGACAATCTATCGGTGGGTAAAGAAGATCTGTAAAGTTTAAAGACCAAAGATATATTGTGACTTGTACACACACCCCTAAAACGAGAGTTTGTAACAAAGGCTGTTTTGGGTCACCATTGACTTCCATAGTATATTTTTCCTACTATGAAAGTCAATAGTGACCCAAAACAGCCTGGTTACACAATTTCTTTCAAAATATCTTCCCTTGTGTTCGCCAGAACTAAGAAATCCATACATTTACTACTCGAGAGTGAGTAAATGATGACAGAATTTATTCATTTTTGGGTGAACTATTCCTTCAAGTTCAAACAACATGTAAAAAGTGAATTCTGCATCTGATGACCCCTTAAAATAACACAAAGTATGCTTCAAAGTAAGCTAAAATGTGTATTCTCAACACCTGTCATCTGTAAACCTGGATACATGAGGGTGTTTTGCTATTTCTAGGTGGTCTTCCGAGTGTTTTCAGTGAAAGCGTTTGTGGCCGAGAATCACCTGGTGGACGTTCTGCTTCTTCTGCTACTGTACGGCTGGGCGGTGATTCCCCTCATGTACCTGCTCAGCTTCCTGTTTTCCACGGCCGCTGCCGCCTACACGCGCCTCACCATCTTCAACATCCTCAGCGGCACGGCCACCTTCCTCGCCGTCACCATCATGACCATACCTGGTGAGTCGCGGACGTCCACACTCGCGTTTCTATTCTTGCTAGTATATCCGTTCACGCACCTTGTGTTCTCGTGCTTGTCTTCCCTCAGAGCTGAAGCTCGTAGACATGTCTCATCTCCTGGATAAGATCTTCCTGATCTTCCCAAATTACTGCTTGGGCATGTCCTTCAGCGAGTTCTACCAGAACTATGAGACCATCACCTTCTGCACCTCCAGCGCCTTTGCCGAGTTCATTTGCAAGTACTACAGTGAGTGTCTGATAGTCACCGTGAAAAACCACCTTACCTGCAAATCACCAGCTTGCTGGGTTAATGTAGCTTGCAGCGTTTCAGATCAATGTAGAATTGATGTGTTGACCTCGCTTAACTACCAAATACGGACGACTTCATTTTAACGAAAAATAAATCGAAAATATATATTAGCATCTATTGCATGCAATCTGTTGCAAATATACTACTGTAAATTAGGTTAGTGGATAATTGAGCAGCAAAAGTTGATTTGAAATGCATCAAAAAGTTGAAAAATCAATGCATCAAAATGTTTATGTATGATGCATTGATTTTTAGATGTGATGGTTAAGAAAAACGGATGCTTGCTTTGTGAAGATGGACGGATATTAGATATGATGTGTAGATGATTACATATAATGGATGGATGGGTGGTTAGATATGATATATAAATGGTTAGATATGATGTATAGATGATTAAATGTGCTACAGATGGTTAGATATAATTACGTTGTTTGGCTAGATATGATAGATTGAGAGATGATTTGATAAGATGGATGGTTAGATAGATGTATAGGTGGTTAGATATGATAGATATAAGATGTAAAACTGTAGTTTTCTAGTTGTGGTGGATTTGATGTGGAGCTATTAATTTTGAGAAATGCGTTTTCACTTCGCTTATGCAAATGGGAAGCCCTGGATATTGAATTTTGTAGATATCGTGTGTCTATGCTAATCAGATAATCTCTTCGGAGCTGTAAGATCAGCGCCGCTGGCTGCTGAATCTTTTGAATACCATATGCCATAAATTAAATCTCAATCAGCAGCACTGACGCTATAATGTCTTAATGTGGACTGTGTAGTCATTCTCATTGTCGTTTTGGCTGGTCGTCCGCAGACATCACGTATCAAGTGAACTACTTTTCCATGGATGAGCCCGGAGTGGGCCGCTTCCTGGTGGCCATGTCCCTACAAGGTGTGGTCTTCATCGCCCTGCTTTTCCTCATCGAGCTCCGGTGCGTCCACATACTGCTCAACATCTGCAGGAGACGCAAGAAGGTGGGTGAGGAATGAAAACACGGGGTGTAGTGCTCTTGTTTCATTTGCTTTGAATGCTAACAATCGCTGCTGTGGGTGTGTGTCTTTGTCAGGCTTTGCTGTTGGCGGAAGAAGCTCTCCAGCCCGAGGACAGAGATGTTGCGGAGGAGAGGAAGAGGGTTTTGGAGTGCCAGCCGGTGGTTGAGTCAATGGTGGGCAGCCCGCTTATACTACAGGAGCTCAGCAAGGTACGCTGTTCACGTTCTGTTATTTGGCACCAAACCACGGTGTGTTAATGTGTTTAACTCAAGGTTTCAGTTTCGACTTATATTTTCAAGCATTTCGAATTCTCCAACAGGTTATCTCAAAGGTTGCCACAATGAAAACCAGTCAGGTGGCGCCACCCATTGGCCAAAGTGCACAAAAGATTCAGAAAATCTGTTAAAGTGCCCCTATTATGGATAATTGAAGGTTGATATTTATATAACAGGTTGACATGCATGCAAGGTCAAAAATCACTTTGAATGTCTCATACATTTGTTTGTACCTTATTTGGTCAACTATTCGCTCAACGATTCTTTCTTCCAGACCCAATCTGCGGTGATTGGTCTCATTTTCATCTCCTCTCAAGTTAAAATGCCCCGTAATTAGAAATTAAAATCTCTAAATCATTTCAGAATAAGGGTCATGCTTCTTGAATAAATACGATTAACCATTTTTAAGGTCCCTATAGCCTTCTGCTATTTTGAGCAATTGTTTTAGAAACAAAATGGGTCTTATTCAAGATTCTTAAGTCATAAGAACTCATTAAAGCCACTAGATTGTTGGTATACAACAACATTTTCCAGAAATAAACAAATAGCTAGCAATTATGTAAATCAGGACGCGTTGTAGTCTGTCCATCTATTCATCTGTACGCTCCGGATGGAGTTGCGAAGGTTTTTTACGTATTTCTACAAAACGATTATAACTACGTCAATTATCAGAGCATTCCCTTCATATAAAAATCTGAAGGTCTGTAACCAAACAAATCTTATCCCTTTTCCTTTTTTCTAAAATCTGTGTTTGCTTCACTAGGTATATTCAGGCGGGCAGTCGCTGTTAGCGGTGGACCGTCTGTCTTTGGCTGTTGGGAAGGGCGAGTGCTTTGGTTTACTGGGATTTAACGGAGCAGGGAAGACTACGACGTTCAAAATGCTGACGGGAGATGAAAGCATAACCTCAGGAGATGCCTTCATTGATGGCTACAGCATCCTCCGGGATGTGAAAAAGGTTCATATAAAATACTTTTGGAGATGAGATCTTAATCTTTGATTGAATTTTGACCGATTTAACAGTGTTAAACATGACTTCGCTTCAGGTGCAGCAGAGAATTGGTTACTGTCCCCAGTTTGACGCGGTGCTAGATCACATGACAGGGCGGGAAACCCTGAGCATGTACGCCAGACTGAGGGGCATCCCGGAGAAATATGTCACAGCCTGTGTAGAAAACGTCCTGCGTTCGCTGCTGCTCGAACCTCATGCTGACAAACTTGTCCGCAGCTACAGGTATGAACATGACACCTGAGAGAAAGTGGATAGAGATGATTGATTGGGTGGTTAGAAATGATGGAATTATTTTTACTGTTAGATGAAGATTAGATATGATCTATACATGGTTAATGTCATTTATGGTGGAGTATCTAAATGTTTTAAATATACATGCAATATTTTTCTATGATATAATATGATATACAATTGGTTCGATATGATTGGGTGGATAGATATGATTCATGAGTGGTTATGTATGATTAATTGGTGGTTAGTTATGATTCATAGGTTTGGGTAAATTGTGATATATGGATGATGAGATGTGACTCATAGGTGGTTAAGTATTCATTGGTACTTGGATATGATTTATATATGATATGATCATATATTTATGATTGATAGAGGAAAGATGATTATGTTGAATGGTTAGATGATGGCTCTGATGCTTGTTAAGTTATTAGGGCTTAAATTGGTTAGATATGATTGGGTGGACAGACGTGATTCATGGGTGGTTATATATGATTAATAGGCAGTTATATGATCTATCGATGGTTAGATATGAAGAATGAATGGTAAAATATGACCTATAGATGGTTGGATATGATAATAAATGGAGAGTAAAATATAAAACAGATATTAGATATGATTCCTGGATGGTTAGATATGATTCATCACCAGATATGATTGATAAATGATTAGATGATGGATGGTTTAATATAATGTATAGGGGATAATAAGTATATTGGATTGATGTTTGGATAAATGCATGAGTAAATGACGACTTCATTTGCAAAAACAGAAATTTTAAAAGTCATTGTGCTTTCCAATTAATCTCAGCCAAACTGCAGTTGGGTTTAGGGTAAAACATAACAGCTATCTAACGAACAATTAAAACAACAATAACAAGCCTGAAAAAAAAGAAAGAAATCAGTTTGTGTATAAAGTCCAGGGTAGTTTAGGGAAACGTTTGCAGCAGAAACGCTCTGAATGTCATTGGTTTCTTATATGCTTGTATAAGAAGCTTTCTGTTGGCTCCTACACAGTGGCGGCAATAAGAGGAAGTTGAGTGCAGGCATGGCTCTGATCGGTGGGCCGCCCGTGATCTTCCTAGACGAGCCGTCCACCGGCATGGACCCCGTGGCCAGACGGCTGCTGTGGGACGCCATCACACGCACCAGAGAGTCTGGCAAAGCCATCATCATAACCTCACACAGGTGAGCCTCTCTTCACCCGACTAACGCAGATATGAACTCTGCACCAGAACCAAGCGTTCCTGCTTCTCTCTGCAGTATGGAGGAGTGCGAGGCGCTGTGCACGCGGCTGGCTGTGATGGTGAACGGCCAGTTCAAGTGTCTGGGCAGCCCGCAGCACCTCAAGAGCAAGTTTGGGAGCGGATACACGCTGCTGGCCAAGGTCCGCGTGGAGACGGAGTTAGAGGAGATGGACCTTCAGCTCTTCAAAGACTTCATTGAAAGCACCTTCCCAGGTATTTACATGACATTCGCTCCGTATTTCTGCGAGACTGTTTGACGGCTTTTATCATTTTCAACTATTGGCTCTCACAGGAAGTTTACTGAAGGATGAACACCAGGGGATGGTCCACTATCACCTGACTGACAAAACTCTCACCTGGGCACAGGTACGTCTCAGAAGCATGCAGTCAAAACATACTAATAATATACTAATAGCATACTAAGTCCATTGCAGTATGCAAATACTCAATTATATACCCAGACTGACCAAATGGTGAGTTGCCCACAATGCAATGCGTAGGACTTGACCTTTTTTTTCAGTGTGACAGATAAGAAGTGATCTCAGATAAATTAAAAATCATTTTTATTACATTTAATTATATTGTTTAGTTTAGTTTGTTATATTTTGAGTATTTTTTTAACACACAATTAAATAATAATATATATATATATATATATAGTATCAATATATATATATATATATATATATATATATATATATATATATATATATATATATATATATATATATATATATATATATATATATATAGTTTCCTTGTATATTATATATAATATTAGTTTCCTTGTATATTATATATAATATTAGTTTGTATGTGGTAATCTAGAAAAACACAGAACAGTAATAATTTATTTATTTATTTAATTATTATTTAATACAATTTTAATCAGTTTGATTTCTATTTATTCATTAATAAAATAAAGATTGCAAAAAAAATTGGATGACAAACATTTCTTGTTGCATAAAGTTTCATAAGCTGTATTTTTATACACAATTCACAATTCCTAACATAAATTTTTACAGATTTTTTTTTTTTTTAAATCTAAAAATGTATTGAATTTGCTTATGCTCAAATGTGTTGAATTAGCTTGTTCATTTCTGAACGCAGTCGTCATTTGCACACGATTTCATATCAGATGTTCACACTTTCTGATCAAGCTAAAGAAGCGTTTTCAATGCATTGCAATGAATTTCCAAACGCAGCTGAGATTGTTTCAGGTTCAGCTGCCACGTTCGATATCTCTGACGCTTTTCCGTGTCTTTCTTCCTCAGGTGTTTGGTGTTTTAGAAACGGCCAAAGAGAAGTACAACATCGAGGACTACTGCGTGAGCCAGATCTCGCTGGAGCAGGTGTTCCTCAGCTTCGCTCAGTTCCAGCACTGCGCCGAAGCCTGCAGGAAATGACACGTTCGAGCACTAAAGGGGCGGAGCTCCTCGATCTGACCTTCACCTGAAGAGTAAGAGGTACACCCTGGGCCGACTGACCCTCCGTCAGACCACTGGACATTGCTCAGGTGTCTCTCTTCACACACACACACACGACACGATCATACATAACGCACACTTCCAATCGCGCGGAGACCGGACCGCTAACCCCAGGACTCCGCCAGTAGGGGGCGTGTGCGCGTTTGAGACGTTCGTCGCGCCATCGGAAACGGTTTCTCAATTTTTTTTAATCGGTGCGTCACCGCCCCGAAAGGAAAGTACGTTCGCTGCGTCATCTGTAAGCGCGACAGACTCTGCGTCTTGTGTGTGTGTGTGTGTGCGCACTCGTGTACGATTGCTGTGTTATTTATAAAAGTCTTTTTTTCGTTGGTTTCTCCTGTTTTCTGCTGTGGTCTCAATGCCGACAGTACACGCGCCTCGCCCCTTTTGCTGATAGCATACGCAAATTAAGGCCAGATGTACGGGAAAACGCGACACAAAAGCTGCTTCTTTGGGATTTGCAATGTTGTAGAACATAAAACGTAGCCGAACATGAATGTAAAAATTTTACAGAACACCGCTGTAGGTCGTTTATAGAATTTATACAGTCGATTTGTTCGCATTATCTAGGCATTTATAGCCGTTTCTCTAGAAATGATAAAAATTGATCTTCCAAAACAGGAAATCTTTCAAAGTGGTGCGATTCTTTATGCATGTCATAATAAAAGTCACGTTTATTTTTTTTCGCTGCTAAAAAAAAAAAATCCCATAAAACATTCCTCAGTTCTTTTTAACGAGACCACAGATGTTTGAATGCTTTGCTTTTCCCCTCCACATATCCAGTCTTGATTTTTTTTACCAGCGTGACATTCCTCCTCCAGATCGGGAGGATTTTTTGGGGGGCTTTGTGTAATTCCGCAGATGACCACTAAAGGACGTATAGTGCACTTTTTAATATTTTTTTTTTTACATTTGCATCAAACTGAATGTGTCTAGATACACTAAACCACAAGCTTTTTGTTTTTGTTACTCTATCCTGCACTACTGATGTGGACCAATTCATGCAACTTCTGGAATCCATAAAAGAGCTCACAGCGGTCGGGGAGGGTTTAAGATCAGCGTGAAATGTATTTTTTTTTGCATTGAATGTTTTTAAGACCTCGTAATTCATGTCGACGAGGCTCAGTGACTTTTAGCGTTTATGCTAGATTTCCTCTCAATCAGCGAGTCTTTGTTGAACACGGTTCTGCGTCCTTACGAAGATTGAAATGAAAGCAGCATGGCTTCCCCTTCCAGACCGAACCGACATCACTTTGACCACGTTTCCGTCCATGCCGATGCGGACCGAATGTAAAACACACTGACGTACTGTAGATAAACGGGGCTTGACGGTGACGGACAACAAATTGTTTCTTTTCTACGTTTTTTGTCGTTGATTGGTCCGTTTTGCACAGTGCTCTGGCTGTCGTGTCTGAACTGCTTGTTTGAAATACTGCATTTTGAGAATCGAGAAGGCAAACTTTGGGAATGTTAATGACGACGATGTTGATTTAAAAGGTAAAATGTATACCATAATGCAAAAAGGGAATTTACATTGTAATCTTGTGTACTGTATCACTAAATTAACCTTGTGAGAAATGTAAGTATTGCCATTTCTTTTTTTCTTTTTCTTTTTATTAAATCTGCCTTGTGCAAAGGAACTGTGTTCTGTAGTCACTTCTTTTCTTTTTATATAGATCATGTTTACTCGCATTTGTGAGTTATAAAGTCGTGTGTGACGCAAAATTTCAGATTTTAATTTTTGCTTTATATCTTGCAATTGCAATTTGTGCGTTTATGTCTCACATTTCTGAGACAAAAAATCTGAATTGTGAAACAAAAAAATCACAATAACCTTTTTTTTTTTTTTTTTTTTTTTTTTTTTTATTCAGTGCTGAAAATGGGCTTCCATTCTAGCATTTTTCTGGGGAAAAAAAATCTGATTTCATTGCATACATTTAAAGTTATACCCTAAGGTACAAAAGCTAAATGGTAAATCTTAATTGTTTTAAATATGACATTTAGTCTTTTAAAGATGTATTATCATATTTCCAAAGAGTTTCACCCCTGTCACAGGTGTGTGTGTGTGTGTGTGTGTGTGTGTGTGTGTGTGTGTACATAGTTGAACAAAAATGGCGCTATTTAATGCCGTTATGCACTTATGAAAAATCTAAATGATCATTTTGTTTAATGATGGGCCAAATATTCTCCTTACCATATGCTCTTATGCACCCACATATCATGTATTTATATTACAATTATCATAGTATTTTGGAATAAAATAGAGAAAATATTTTCCAATTCCGATGCAAAGAGGCAGATTTGGTTGCCAGAAAAATTATATTCTTCTGTTCTTTCTGTATGCACTGCATTCAAGAAAACTCTTCCCTTAAATAATGTAATGTATGGTTACATATTATCATGCTTATAAAGGTTTGGAAGAACACGAGGGTAAGTGCCTAATGACAAAATGAAGGATCCAAGCGAATGGGAAAAACCAAACGGCTTTTATCCAGAACACTTCCTTGATGAGAAGGGACAGTTTGTCAAGAGAGCCCTATTTTGGACGCGTGACTAACTAAACAATCAACGTACACATCAAACGATTTTTTCCCAAAGATGACTTCTGTCATTTATGTTTTTCCTAATAAATTTGCTTTTAATTAGTGATCCGATGCTATAAAAAAACGGGATGCGGCAATGTTGATTGTGAGCTTGCGATTGGGTCTGTGGGAGTTTGGGGCGGGGTTTTGATGCCACGCCTCCACCTCACGATTACCGATGCAGCCAGTTAGACGTTTGCAGAACGATTCGTGTACAGGGCCGACCCAAGCCTTTAAGGGGCCCTACGCAGAATTGTTTTTGGGTGCTGTTGACGTTGTGCACCTTTGACCCTTCAGTTTCAGCTTCCATCTGTTATAACACTTCTTGTTCTAAGTCATAACATGGCCTCCATATAATATCTTAGACTGGTATGGGCGCCAGAAGAATCTGAAGGAATGAAGATCGCGTTGAATTGATCCTTCCTGGTAAAGAGCCGTTCGAGTGAAATAGTCTCAACAGTCCAAGTTTGATTATTCCCACACTATAAATAGCATTATTACCCATTATCAGACGTGGTTTTTTGTGGGCAGCCCCCTTTAAAGGCACACTCCACTATCCACCGCTTAGGGCCCCGTGAAGGCTTGTGTCGGCCCTGCTCAGACCTGTTAGCATTCATGTATATAAATCAAAGCACAACATATCAGGAACTCTGTGTTCCTGTCAACCTCTGATCAGGTAGCAATAAAAGCTAATCATCCTCAGACAGGTCAAGGGTCAGCCATAGGAAAGCAGGAAAATGATCAATCCCTGCATCCGAATGTGCATACTATGCATCCTATAAGTAGTATTGAAAATTATTAATATCACATAGAATTTAGGATGGATAGTATGCCCATTGGGACACAGGCAATGTTTCTTTTACTAAGGTGGCAGCAAAAAGTCACTTTGTCACAATCTATTTTTTTGCTCCATGTCTTTAAATCAGCTGTTTATTCATTTATTTAATTAGCAGATGAACCACTTTTAACACGATCCACTAATGTTTTGATATGCTACAGTACAGAGATGAAATAGAAACTCGTTGCACAATGTTTAATTACCCTCGGTCTGATCTGCTGTGTAATATACGGTGGTAATGAATCATTACTCTTGACACATTTGGCCGCTAAAAAAATCAGGCCAAATAAACAGTGAAACTGACCGAAGGTAACTTTCTCTCGGACTGCTGAGAATGATAATCATTTATAGTAGCTAGAAACAGTTTGAGAGCCAGTAACAGAACAGACAGAACAGAACAGGTGTTACATTGCCCTTATAGTTTGAGTATTTTGTTTATAAATATCTTTTAAACTTCACTTCTTTTTCTCTGATTTGCAAGTTAGAAAAATTAGGTCTCCAAATTACAAGATATAACATTTAAGAAAAAAGGGCCAGACTTAACTCGCAATTGTGAGACAAAATGTAAACATGCGAGGTAAAATGCAGCAGTTATCATTTTGTACTAAATGAGAGAATTGTGACATGAATTTATATTTTGCAAATCTGACTTTTTTTATTCAAATTTAAATTGAAATCTCTACTTTTTTTACATAAATATATATTTAACAGATACAGCCTGCTCTGAGCATCGTTTATGGTCGCATCTGGTCGGGTTTCAGAGCCGCAGGAATACAGCCCTCTGCATCATGCCATGTAAGAGAGGGGCGGGGTCAGCACAGCTCATTAACATTTAAAGCGACAAGTCCCTGGGAAACACAATTTAAGATATTTTGGATGAAAAGCATAAGGCTTGTAAATGTCCTATTTCCTGCCATGTGAACACTGAACACTGTCAAGATGCAAGGCTCCCGTCTCCATCTTGAAGTCTAAGCAAGCACATCGTCAAACTCTTAAAGCTGAATTTCGTAAACACAAAACGGTATTTTTATTTTTTTTTGTATGCGCCATGACACTCGCTTCGAGAAATACAGCAACTTCGGCAAGTGAAGTGATAGAAAAGAGGTCGAGGAGCTTGTTTGGACTCTAATATCACACGCCAATCAGATTCAAGAACCAGAAAGTTGTATAAATGTTGTATAAATACATAAATTTTTATTTCGTTTTGTTACAAAAAAAGAGTTTGAGAATAAGGTTGAATAATTTTTGTGGCAAAACCTGTTTTATACTCAGTTAAATAACAAAGAACAAATTAAATATTTTAAGGCATGACACTAAATAGCGTGCTAAAGAACATTTGGTAGATGATTTAAACATGACTGTCATAGTCTGGTCTCTCATTTAACATTGTTTGACTTTCCTTGTGTTAGCATAACTCAGTAAGTATACAACATGTTCACTTTTGTTCAATTGTATTCAATGATTCACCAAATGTAGTCTAATACATGGATGGTTGACATAATGTGTCCAATGGTGTGATAGAAAACTGAAAAAGAAAAGATTTTCTACACTTTTGCTACGTCACACCACAGGACACAGTTCAATTTCTTATTTGTCAAAACATTCTTATGTAAAAACAGCAAGCCGTTACTTTCATGGATTTGTTTTTGTTTGTTTAAGAGGGACACATAAAGTCCCTCCCTCGCACAGCAGCTGTAAATATGAGTGAATCAGTTGAGGAGCTCAGAGAGAAAATGGCTTTTGTCGAGTCTCTGCTGCAGTTTCCCAGCACAGGTACATTACTGGGAACTTTGCTTTTGCTTCTGGTTTTGTATTTGCTTTCTTCTGGATCCAAATCTCAGAAAGGAGGGAAAGAGCCACCGGGACCAAAACCGCTTCCACTGGTGGGGAACCTGCTGACCCTTGACCTAAAAAGACCCTTTGACACTTTTTTTGAGGTGAGAACTCGACGCATTCAAACAGTGATAGCAGCCTAACATTTTCAGATTTGCCTGTAAACGTCTTTCTCTGTGATCTCCAGCTCTCTAAAACCTACGGGAACATATTCCAAGTCTTTCTGGGTCCCAAACAAACCGTGGTCCTAGTTGGATACAAAACCGTCAAAGAAGCTCTTGTGAACCATGCAGAAGAGTTCGGTGACAGAGATACTAGAGCTGGGTACAGGACGGTGAAGCACGAGCACGGTAGGATTCTTCTATTTCTGCCTAAAATTTATATCTAAACTGTAAAAGCTGGACATTTGGTAAAACAAAGGTGGCACACAAGCTTTTAGATCTTCATTTACTCTCGGTTTTCATTACATTTAGCACAAATATGAGCTCATTGCAAGTATAAAACTGCAAAAAAGTGCACACATGCCAGGTCTAGGACAAATAGAAACTTAAGCAAAATGTAATGTCAGCATAATGGTATAACTGCTCCAAACTCAATTTTATTGCAATGTTTCAACCATCTGACCTGATTTTCGAAAATGTCAAATATCAGTGTGCGGACATTATTTTTGTATTTTTTCTCATTATCAGCATGTGCACACAAAATTTATTGGAAACCATGTTTGGACATGGTTTTTAAAGCTTTTTCACATAAATGAAGAAAGAAAATCAGTTACTGTTTCACTTATGCTTCAAAGATTTTTTTCTTAAAACTAAAATAAGTTATTTAGGTTTTTCAAATAGGTCTATATAGTAATACAGAAACCTTCAACAGGCATCAGGAGTTCAATTTGTATTTGTTGTATTTTGGGTGGTGCACATGTGTATGCAAAGCCTTAAAAAGTTTGCATTAATTGGCAAACTGAAAAACAAGTTGAGAAAGTCCTCTGCAAATTATTATCTGCCAGCAGGAGATGCTTTTGGAATAAAGCCACTGATCTATAATAGAGAACTGGATTGCTCATGACATCAAGAAAGTGAAGCCGCCATATTGGTATTCCACACTATTCCCATACATTTAATAGAATTAATAGGACATTGTACGAATTAAGTTTTTATGTAGGGGAATTTTGCCTGCTTAAACTTAGGTTTAAGTAGTAGCTAACATCAACGAAGACTTCCAGTGGCTTCACTATCTCTCGGCATTTTAAAAAACAATGAGCGTAGCTGAGTATTTTAAAAACTATATTTGAGACCGAAACTGAGTCTCAGTACCCAAACTCTCCTTGAAACTGTGCATGCTCTGTCTTAAGTGAGTATTGATTACAAGCAGTTTGACTTGCTGCATAATAAGTTGTTTTTGTGTTTATCAGGGATCATATTTTCCAATGGAGAGAACTGGAAAGAGATGAGACGCTTCACTCTCAGCAACCTGAGGGACCTTGGGATGGGAAAGAGAGGAAGTGAAGAGAAAATCATAGAGGAAATTCAGTATCTGAAAGGAGAGTTTGATAAGTTTGAAGGTACAAGCTGAGACACACATAACATGTAATCATGCTCTTTCTTTATAAGATCCATTGAGAGACGGTTAGTTGTTTGGTCTTCACAGGAAAACCCTTCGACACGACACAGCCTGTGAACTACGCCGTGTCAAACGTCATCTCATCTATCGTGTACGGCAGCAGATTTGAATACACAGACCCCCAGTTCACTGAAATGGTCGACAGAGCAAACGAGACTGTTCATGTTGCTGGATCGACTTCTATAATGGTATGTATGATTTAAAGGTTAACCAGAACCATCTCTGAGAATGTGTCACTTAGTCTCTAATGTTCCTGATTGTCCATTTCTAGCTGTACAACGTAGTCCCATGGTTGGGTCCGTTCATAAAAAACAAAAAGACTATTTTGAACAATACTCTAAAAAGTAGACAACATATGAAGAAGCTGATCAATGGGCTTCAGGACACTCTGAATCCACACGACAGCAGAGGATTTGTCGACTCTTTTCTCATCCGTAAACAGAACGATGAGGTATGTAATTTTTTACCATAACATTTTCAATGACCAATACTTATACTGTAACAATTGCAAATTCAATATTGGTAAATGAATATGCATTTTTTGAATGCCATTTGACAGAAATCTGGCAAGAAGGACTCATATTTTCATCAGGACAATCTTATGGTGACGTTGTCAAATCTGTTTGTCGCTGGTACTGACACCACAGGAACGACTCTGCGCTGGGGTCTGATGCTCATGGCCAAATACCCTCATATACAGGGTAAAAACACAGTACAAGAGTTTCTCCTCAACGCTGAATTCAGTGGTGTTCACAGAAACAAACCTGTTTTGCATTTGTGTGCAGATGGAGTCCAGGAGGAGATTGACCGAGTGATCGGTGGACGTCAGCCGGTGGTGGAAGACAGAAAGAAGTTACCGTATACAGACGCTGTGATCCATGAAACTCAGAGACTGGCAAACATAGTACCCTTGAGTCTCCCTCATATAACCACCTGTGACGTTACCTTCAACGGTTACTTCATCAAGAAGGTCAGTCAGTATAAAGGAATAGTGTCCCCTTTGGGGGGTTATCACAAGTAGATAGATTGTTTTTGTAACAAAAATATTTCTAGTTTTTAACGTAAATAACTAACTTCCACTTTATTCCATAAAAGTGCTGTGTTCCGGCTTCTTGGCTGACTTCTGACTCGATGTATCATGTGTGACGTAAGTTGCGTCATACGTCAAGTCATAGGCCAGCCAAGAAGCCAGATCTCATCACACTCACGGAAACAAAAACTGTTTACATCACAGTACTTGCAGTATATCCGATTTACTGAGCTTCACAATAATTGCCACTAGCAATCCACCAGCATTGCAAATCTTGGAAGAGCCAGAATTTATTTTTAAAAACTCAGTCTGTGTTCATCTGAAAGAAGTCATATACACCTAGGATGGCTTGGGGATGAGTAGTTTATAGTGTATTTTTCATACTTGGGTGAAGTGCATGAATACATGCAAGGCCTGTAAAAGTTACCATGTTCATCATGTTCAAGATGTCTGTTCTCCATTTTCTAGGGCACCACTGTTATTCCTCTGCTGACGTCTGTTTTGAAGGATCCAAGCGAATGGGAAAAACCAAACACCTTTTATCCAGAACACTTCCTTGATGAGAAGGGACAGTTTGTCAAGAGAGACGCTTTCATGCCCTTTTCTGCAGGTACAGAGTAACTGTAGTTTAAGGCCGTAACCATGTCTTGAACACTGCCCTTTTTGACAGTAATATTCGTTTTACCACTCTAACACTTTTACCATAATTAGGATTTACCGAATCATAATTTTCTTAATACATTTGACATCCACACACACACACGAGTAAAATTAAACCTACCTTCAGCCATTCACATTTGATTTGTGACAGGACAGTTACAGTTGTAGCACCCCCTCTCTTTCTGGTGTAGAAATTTCTAAGGGACTGCTCTTGGTTCATAAACAAAATGCCTTGTGTTGTTGGATTAAGGCCCCCCTTTCCCTGATCTTACCTGTTATATACGTTATTTCCTGACATTTAGTCATTTTGCAGACGCTTTTATCCAAAGCGACTTACAATTGAGAGTACAACAGCGATTCATTTTTTTGAGAGACAAACAGACAGAGTAAGTGCTTATAACACCCAGTCACAGGCAGTGTTCAAATTAGTACATGCCAGAAGGGAAGAAATAAACAAGGGGGAGGAGAAGTGAGACAGAGACAGTGAGAGTATTTTTTTTTTTTATGATGAGGTCAGGTATTGCTGAAAGATGTGAGTTTTCAGCAGTTTCTTAAAGATTGACAGAGATCCAGCATTCCGGATAAGTACGGGAAGATCGTTCCACCAGCCAGGAACAGAGAACGAGAAAGTTCTGGAGAGTGATTTCGAGCCTCTTTGAGATGGTACCACGAGGCGTCGCTCGCTAGCAGATCTCAGACTTCTAGAGGGCGTGTAGATTTGTAATAGTGAGTGGAAGTAGACCGGTGCCGAGTCTGTGGTTGTTCTATATGCAAGCATCAGTGCCTTGAACTTGATGCGAGCTGCAATCGGTAGCCAATGTAAGGAGATAAAGAGAGGTGTAACATGGGTTCTCTTGGGCTCATTGAATACCAGCCGTGCTGCTGCATTCTGAATCATTTGTAGAGGTTTTATTGTGTTCGATGGAAGTCCAGCCAGAAGAGCATTGCAGTAGTCCAGTCTAGAAATGACAAGGGCCTGGACAAGTAGCTGTGCAGCTTGCCCTGTTAGAAAGGGCCTGATCTTTCTTGTGTAATGCAAACCTGCAGGATCGAGCAGTCTTTGCAATGTGATCTTTGAAGGTTAGTTGGTCATCGAGGATTACACCAAGATTTCTGACTGAGGTTGATGGGGTAATTGACGAAGAACCTAGCTGGATGGTGAAGTCATGCTGTGTAGTTGGAGTGGCAGGGAATACAAGCAGCTCAGTCTTTTGACAATACCCTCGAAAACAAACAAGATGCTTCACGGATAGAAAAGAGTAATTTAATGAAAACAGAAATCTGAAACAGTAAAGAAAAGTTGAGCAAGATACTTCAGTTAAGAAAAATACTTTCTAAATCCCAATTTTCTCCAAACCACGTATCTCCCTCCCTCTTTTAGGTTATGGGAGTGCAGACAAGGTACTGGGTAAATAAATCCAATGTAATTTCGATACAATTTAAACAGAAACAACAGTGGGCCCACAAAATCACACACACACACCTCCCCGCTGCAGGCCTGTGTCGTGGCTAGTGTGCGTTGAGGCCTTGAAACTGAAACTGGCCGCTTCACTCGAGTGAGCAAACGAACAAACAAACACACAGTACCCCTTCTTCCCGTTCTCTGAATATTCCTGGTCCTCCGCCGAAGCGTCGATCGTCCCACGATGCCGGAGGAACACCCAGCGTTTCCGGTAGCTGGGTGCGCTATCCGGAGGAATAAAAGAAAAAAACTCCTGCGATCTTGAGATCCAACGAAGAAAAGTCTATCAACGGTACACGACGACAGCGATCGTGTGGACGTTTTGACACACAAACACTATAGTACAGCTGATGCACTAGCGGTCGCGGCGGTAATGTCCGTAAGTGTTCTTGGAAAACGCTGATAAACTCGATGTTAACCCACATTATGGGCTAACTGTTTGTTAACAATCAATACAAAAAGGAAAAAAAAACACACTGTAACAGACAATTGAACGAAAAGCCCAATTTTTCTCATCCCTCGCAAGTTCGTTCTACTCACGACTATCCTTTTTCTCTTTTTTTCTATTAACCAATCGGATTCCTCTCACCTATTTTGGGGCGGGTTTAAACTACAGGATATCCAATCACTAAAAACCAAACAAGTTAGATTGTATGCACCACGTTTTCCCCTGTGCATTTCTAACTAACTTTACGCTACATAACGTAATGATATGCAGAAAGGTAACTTTAAAAGAAGAAAAGGAAAGAGTAAACATTACAAATACAAATTAAAACAAACTGAATAAAATACATACTTAAACCCTATCAGTGAAAGGATTTATTTTCTATAGGGTTACACAGTTATCACTGTCTTTGATTTTGTGCAACTACCCTCAACTTCTTCAGACTGCAAATTGGTGCAAAAGCATAGTCAAAAGTACTCTAATATGCTTGATCAAAGCCTTAATTGTAGCTAAATATGTGTCTTGGTTAGTCACATTTAATTATGAATTGTGAAAAATCCAGTAGTTTTCATCACTGCATAAAAAAGGAAATGCTTTGATAGAGTTGGGGATCATTGTCTTTAGTAAAGCCTGCCTTCTATGATTTAACTGGTTACCACAGTCATTTGGACATTCATGAGTGAACCTCTCTCTCTCTCTCTCTCTCTCTCTCAGGACGGCGGGTTTGTCTTGGAGAGAGTTTGGCCAGGATGGAGCTCTTCCTGTTCTTCACGTCTCTTCTTCAGAGCTACCGCTTCACGACTCCACCTGGAGTGTCTGGAGATGATCTGGATCTCAAAGGAGTAGTTGAGTCACACTGAATCCATCCCCACACAAACTGTGTGCGATCAGACGCTTGTAAATGAAGAAAATACTGATTGTAAAAGAAAGTAAATATATATGTGAATAATGAATAATGAGCGATGTGTGATGTCCTGCAATTTTTCAAGCTAAATCCCTGCTGCCTGATTTTGCAAAGTGGTGTGTCTTTTCATACTATTTTGAAGGGGTCATGACATTGGAAATTAAACGATGAGAAATCAGTGATGATGCAGAAGGGCCCTTTGAAGGGATTAGGGCATGGAGATGAGACCTTCTGAATGGAAAGCAGAGTAGGTCTCTTCAGGAAAGTAATAGAAATGACCTGATCAGTGGGTGAGGCCAAAACAGAGGGTTGTTTTCTAGATTAAGTGACTTTATAGTGATGCTAGCATTAATGTTGGAGTCAGGCAAGGAAGGTAATTTTTATATCATGATTTAGAAACACCCAGCAGTTTGAAAACGCTCATAAAAAGTCAGAAATGCTCACTTTTGCTCTGCAGAGACTTCAGGTCGAAACAAGAATAAAGGCTAAAAATAATCATTTTTCCAAATATTTTTTTTTTGTGAACTTGAAGTAACCTGTAGTAAACTTGAAGGAACATATTAAAGTAATATAATAATAAGTGATATCTTAATTATGAACACACTGTTTTGTAGCGCAAACAGTTTTACAATTTCCTTCACTTTACACTTCTCGCCATTTCTCTACAGCGTTTAAAAATAAGGAGAAATTCCCCAAAGAACTAAAGAACTAAAATAAGTGAAACGCTAAGGTTATTGCTGGATTATGCATCAATGAAGGATGTCGTTACTCAAATATTGAAATTGGTATTTAAATAAAGCATAATAGACACACTGGCAGGAAACGTGTGAAGAATCAAGTGTTTATTTGTATAGAGATTTATTTGAGGAAGAAAAATGCATTTTTGTTATTTACTTAAGAAATGAAACATGTTTTAAGGCGAACGTTGTTTTTGTTGGTGGTGTTGACTGTGTGGGCACCTTACGGTGTTTTTTGCTTATTGTTTATGTTTTGACAGTAAATGGGTATTAATTGAACATCGAGTAACATCAAGATTAATTGTAAAATTGTTAATCTTCAAAGTACATCCACACAATATTTTGTGCATCCTCCTTTTGCAGCCTCTAAACGCTTTCTATAGCTTCCAATTAGAGTCTGGATTCTGGCAGAAGGTATTTTGGACCATTCTTCTTTACAAAACGCGTCCAGTTCAGTCAGGTTTGACGGTTTCCGTGCATGGAGAGCCCGCTTTAAATCACACCACAAATTTTCAATAATATTCAGGTCTGGGGACTGAGATGGCCAGTCCAGAACGTTGTACTTGTTTCTCTGCATGAATGCCTTAGTAGATTTTGAGCAGTGTTTAGGGTCGTTGTCTTGTTGAAAGATCCAGCTCCAGTGCAACTTCAACTTTGTCACTGATTCCTGGACATTGTTCTCCAGAATCTGCTGATATTGAGTGGAATCCATGCGACCCTCAACTTTAACAAGATTCCCAGTCCCTGCACTGGCCACACGGACCCACAGCATGATGGAACCGCCACCAAATCTTACTGTAGGTAGCAAGTGTTTTACTTGGAATGCTGTGTTGTTTTTCCGCCATGCATAACGCCCCTTGTTTTACCCAAATAACTATTTTAGTTTCATCAGTCCACAGAACCTTATTCCAAAATGAAGCTGGCTTGTCCAAATGTGCTTTAGCATACCTCAAGTGACACCGTTTGTGGCGTGTGCAGAGAAAAGGCTTTTTCTGCATTACTCGTCCATACAGCATCTCCTTGTGTAAAGTGCACTGTATAGTTGAACGATGCACATTGACACCATCTGCAGCAAGATGATGTTGTAGGTCTTTGGAGCTGGTCTGTGGGTTGACTGTGACTGTTCTCACCATCCTGCGCCTCTGCTTATCTGAGATTTTTCTTGGTCTGCCACTTCGGGCCTTAACTAGAACTGTGCCTCTGGTCTTCCAATTCCTCACAATGTTCCTCACAGTTGAAACCGAGAGCTTAAATCTCTGAGACAGCTTTTTGTATACCTCCCCTAAACCATGATGTTCAACAATCTTTGTTTTCAGGTCATCTGAGAGTTGTTTTGAGGCTCCCATGTTGTCACACTTTAGAGAAGATGCAAAGAAGAGAAACACTTACAATTGACCTCCTTTAAATACTTTCTCATGATTGGATTCACCTGTGTATGGAGGTCAAGGGTCACTGAGGTTACCAAACCAATAATTAGTTCTAATAATTAGTGCTAAAGGTATTGAAATCAATAAAATGACAAGGGTGCCTAAATTTATGCACATGGCTAATTTTGTTGAAATAGTTCTTGCACACTTTCCATAAATCATATAAAGTTTATTTCACTTCTCAAATATCACTGTGTTTGTCTCCTGTATGATATATTTAACTGAAATTTCTTATCCAGACAACTAATGATTTATAAAGGAAAATCATGAATATTTACAGAGGTGCCCAAAAATTTGGCATACCACTGTAACTTGGATGATATCCTAAGTACAAAAGCTACATCTTCAGAAAAAACCAAAAACGTGTACCTTATTTTCTGAGAGTGGATGAGTTGAAAAGACAGATAATTACGCTCCTTTATGGCATTAATTTATCTTGTGTCCCTGAACCTGTCAGCACTTGTGCGTATGAATCAAAACACAACATGTTACGGCCTCTGTTCTCGTTAACCCTGACACAGTTAGCAATAAAAGCTATTCATCCTCAGACAGGTGAAGGTTCAGTCATAGGAAAGGAGGACAAATGTCACACCATGTTTAAATAGAGCAGCAACAATAAGGATTGAGTCTCGCTGCATGAAAACCCCCTTTTTTTTCTTTTTGTACTAGATAAACCTGGAGTTCATCATAGTTACTATCAACATGATCCGGTAATGTTATATGAAGTACAGATATAAGTGTTGCAAAATGTTTAATCACCTTCTGTCTGGTTTAATCTAAAATGAAACAGCTGTGTAATATAATGATGAAACATTACTCTGAAATCATTTGGCCGCCAATATATCAATAAACTGACTGAAGGTAACTTTCTGTCAGCCTGCAGAAAATAAACCATTTATAGCATCTACAGATGGTTTGCTTGTTCAAGACCATGAACATTAGATCACTGCAAAATAATTAATTTAGTAGGTAATCCTATTATGCTTTATCATGTTTTGGCACTTAGCTAGGCAATACTAGCATTTTATAGCACGATGCTAGCACATTTTGATGAATGTTAATCATGTTATAACAATTACTTATATTTGCACGTTTTAGCTAATCGCTATTAGCATATAGCTATTTACTAACAACATGTGTAGTGTGTTGGGAGTCCTGTGTGTTAGCATGAATCCAAAAACCCAACTACAAGATTCACGATTTGGTGCTACGATCCATCAAAATTAGCCACAATGTCAAGTCTAGTGGATTTTTACGGCCGATTATTTTTTAATAATATGCATCAAACAGTCTGTCCACATTGACATCTTTCTAATTTGACTCTCCAAAGTAGATTTAGATTGCACATTTTTTGAAATTGCATACATTTTTTATTTGCATCAGTTACAGGTGATATTGCAAGTGTTTTCTCCCTAGAAAGCTGAATCATTTTCGAAAGCTTATTTGACTGATGAAATGCTGCATCAGGTTTATGAAAGCAGACTTGGTTTCCAGTGTAACAGAGGTGATGCCCATGAATTTTGAGCTTACAGGATTAGTGTGTGTAGTCACATATAATATTCACTGTTGAGAACTGAGAGGCATTTGAATATGGAGGATGTTACTCATCTGAAACACAATATAAGGTGGCGGTAGGTGAGAGGTTACGCGGGTTTTAAACTATGTCACAGATCTCTGTGTGTCATAGTTCAGACATGCTCGGTTTTTGCTGACTATTATAGACAATATAAAAATATTCAGTGCCTATATAAAGCGAAAAAAACATGCAATAGTATTAGTGCAAAGATTCTGTTAAAAGTAAACCTTGGCTTTGATGGCATTTTGTATTAAATTACATCATATGTTATACATTCCTGTCCTGTTGTGACATGCTAAAGAAGATTAGCCGTCTGATTCTTTACAGCCTGCCAGATTCACCCTATCCACACCAACGCTTTCCTCTAACAATTAAAAAAAATATTTAAAATTAGGTCCCACCCTTATACAACAGATATAAATATGTGAGTGAATCAGTTGAGGAGCTCAGAGAGAAAATGGCTTTTGTCGAGTCTCTGCTGCAGTTTCCCAGCACAGGTACATTACTGGGAGCTTTGCTGTTGCTTCTGGTTTTGTTTTTGCTTTCTTCTGGATCCAAATCTCAGAAAGGAGGGAAAGAGCCACCGGGACCAAAACCGCTTCCACTGGTGGGGAACCTGCTGACCCTTGACCTCACAAGACCCTTTGACACTTTTTTTGAGGTGAGAACTTGACTTCAATACTTTCAAACAGTGATAGCAGCCTAACATTTTGATATTTGTTGGTAAGTGTCTTTCTCTGTGTTTTCCAGCTCTCTAAAACCTACGGGAACATATTCCAAGTCTTTCTGGGTCCCAAACAAACCGTGGTCCTAGTTGGATACAAAACCGTCAAAGAAGCTCTTGTGAACCATGCAGAAGAGTTCGGTGACAGAGACATTGCACCTAGTTTCAGGATAATGAATGACAAACATGGTAAGATGTGTCTCTCTTTTTCTGCCCCAAATAAATGTCTTGTACCAGTCAGTACTGAAATTTAGGCAGTGCATCGACATACAGCACCATTGATCTTCGAGTTTCCCAAGTTCGGGTCCTGAACCACCCCTCTCTCCTAATTCCCTCTCCATGTCCTTTCGATACGGTCCTATCAAATGAACCCTTTAGCGTGAACGATCACACCAGTATGATCAAGCTTGGCTGGTTTCTGGAGCGTACGATCACGCAGGTGTGATTACGTACGTCTGCAAGAGGTCTGTTAAAGATCTCTTGATCTGGAAAGCATCTGCTGTCTATAGACGTCTGGCTGACATCTTACAGATGTAATTTTTACATACATTTTAAATCATAAACATCTAAAAGATATGAATAGCAGATGAGCAAATGTGTCTATTGTATGTGTCCTTTTAGATTTCAAATAGACGTCTATTAGATGTCTTTAAGATAATATGTTATGTGAAACTGACACTGGTAAGACATTTGCCAGATGTTTGTAGACAGCAGATGTTTTCCAGAGCAAAAGAGCTTTAACAGACATCTTGCAGACATACGTGTGCTATCTGGGAACCTAAAAAAATGCCTTGCAGATGTAAATGCAGACGTCAAATAGATGTTTTCTAGATGTACGTGTGCTATCAGAGTAGAGAGTTCAGTGCAACTCCTGAATTCAAATCTGCTTTCGCTAATTTGCTGGAGCAGAGCCATATTATCACAAATATTCAGTGTTTTCAACCATATAATGCTCATTTTAGGTAACCATACATTTATAGTTTGTAAAATACACATGCATTTAACTATAGGACTCTTTGCTTGAAATTGTGCACCTCTTAAGTCAGTATATGTAGGGTTTAAGCATAATATATTTTTTGTCAGCATGTCTAACTATTGCATAAACGTTTTCTGCTGGTGTTGCATTAAGATGTTTTTGTGTTTATCAGGGATCATATTTTCCAATGGAGAGAACTGGAAAGAGATGCGACGCTTCGCTCTCAGCAACCTGAGGGACCTTGGGATGGGAAAGAGAGGAAGTGAAGAGAAAATCATAGAGGAAATTCAGTATCTGAAAGGAGAGTTTGATAAGTTTGAAGGTACAAGCTGAGACACAGAGAACATGTAATCATGCTCTTAGTTTATAAGATCCATTGAGAGACGGTTAGCTGTTTGCGCTTTTTCCAGGAAAACCCTTCGACACGACACAGCCTGTGAACTACGCCGTGTCAAACATCATCTCATCTATCGTGTACGGCAGCAGATTTGAATACACAGACCCCCAGTTCACTGAAATGGTCGACAGAGCAAACGAGAATGTTCATGTTGCTGGATCGACTTCTATAATGGTACGTATGATTTGTATGCTGACATTGGTGTAGACATTTATTATGTACTGGTCTGCAAGTAAACACAGTATGATTATTCTTTGAAATGAAACGAAAGTGAATAATTCCTTAAATTAAAGTGTATTTCTGTAGAACACGTGTCACTCAATCTTTCTTTATCTCTGAATGTACATTTCTAGCTTTACAACATATTTCCATGGTTGGGTCCAATCTTAAAAAACAAAAGGATTATTGAGAACAACATTGTGCAAAGTAGACAACATATGATGAAGCTGATCAATGGGCTTCTGGAGTCTCTGAATACACACGACCGCAGAGGATTTGTCGACTCTTTTCTTATTCGCAAACAAAGTGAAGAGGTACTTAACATTTTCAGTGATCCACTTTACTGCAATAATCAGACATTCAGATGGTGAATAAATATACATTTTGTTGATTGGATTTGACAGAAATCTGGCAAGAAGGACTTATACTTTCATCAGGACAATCTTAAGATGTGTGTGACAGATCTTTTTGTTGCTGGTACTGACACCACAGGAACGACTCTGCGCTGGGGTCTGATGCTCATGGCCAAATACCCTCATATACAGGGTAAAAACACAGTGCAAGAGTTTCTCCTCAACGCTGAATTCAGTTGTGTTCACAGAAACAATGTTTTGCATTTGTGTGCAGATGGAGTTCAGGAGGAGATTGACCGAGTGATCGGTGGACGTCAGCCGGTGGTGGAAGACAGAAAGAAGTTACCGTATACAGACGCTGTGATCCATGAAACTCAGAGACTGGCAAACATAGTACCCTTGAGTCTCCCTCATATAACCACCTGTGACGTTACCTTCAACGGTTACTTCATCAAGAAGGTCAGTCAGAAGAATTAATATGCATAAGAAGATACCATGTGTATCTCAAACATCAAGATTTTGGTCTTTTCTCCATTTTCTAGGGCACCACTGTTATTCCTCTGCTGACGTCTGTTTTGAAGGATCCAAATGAATGGGAAAAACCAAACAGCTATTATCCAGAACACTTCCTTGATGAGAAGGGACAGTTTGTCAAGAGAGACGCTTTCATGCCCTTTTCTGCAGGTACAGAGAAACTTCAGTTCAAGGTTGTAACCATGACTACATGGTGGGGTAGCGGGGCCTAACATTTAGTATAAAGTAATGCATCTGAACTACTTGAGGCAGACCAGCCAATAAAGCAGTGGCCCTCCAACTTCCATTAGCTCTGTTAAAAAAAAAACACGAATTGCTGCTTACGTAGACAACATTTTAAATAGACAATGAAACAGCTCCTCTCTCTCTCTCAGGACGCAGGATGTGTCTTGGAGAGAGTTTGGCCAGGATGGAGCTCTTCCTGTTCTTCACGTCTCTTCTTCAGAGCTACCGCTTCACGACTCCACCTGGAGTGTCTGGAGATGATCTGGATCTCAAAGGAGTAGTTGGAATCACACTGAATCCATCCCCACACAAACTGTGTGCGATCAGACGCTCATGATTCAAGAAAATACAATCAACATTGTAGCTTATTTTTTACACAATTTTGAAGAGTAAATGTATATACGCAAATAATGAGCAGTGTCTGAAAGCATGTCTGACTTTTGGTATTATAGAACTTCTCAGGCAATTACAGTAGTAGGAATTAAGCTTTCTACATTATAAATAGATGAATACTGTTGTAACAGATTTTTTCAGAGAAATAAATATTATTACAATTTATGTTTAAATAGAGCACAGTTGCAACCTTACTGTGGCTTTTTTTTTTGTTTTACCTCACAAATAAAATCTTTTGAAGCAAGCATTGTATTTAGTATATTATTGTATAAAGTGATGTTAGAGCTCTCCATTATTACCAGCATATTGCAACGCATAGATTAGGAAACTGAGCAACTGAGTTTAACTGATCTTAAAGATTGGGCAGCCATACTCGACAAGTCGACGTGGGTTGTAAACACAATTCAATGAGGCTACTCACTTCAGTTTACTCGCAGGCCACCTTGCTTCAGAGGTGTTATTCAAACTTCTGTCTAGGACAACAAAGCCCACGTTCTCCGACAGGATGTTTAGACACTGCCTGCAATTTGAATCTCTTGCTTATGTACCAGTCATTCAAAATTTAGTCTGTCAAAAAGACAGTGAATCTTTTCTGACAGTGGATCTGAAAGTAGTATGTTATTATTAAAGGTTTGTTTCTTTTAAGGGTATATTTAAGTGAACTAGAGTATGTAGAAGTTCACGTTGTTCAGTGAAACCTACCTTTATTGGTGTGCTCGAGAAAAAGTGTGGAGTCTGGCCTACATGAGCAGCGCTCAGACTATTCAGGTTCTTGTTTACCAAATCAAAACAAATGTGCTACTGCGGTACCGTGGGCTAAATCTCTTGTTCAAATCCCGTGTTCCACCCCCTGCCTGGTGCCTGGGGCAGCTTCCTGTCAGGGTAGACCACCACTGTATCAAGGCTGTGGCCCCCTGGATGAGCTCTTGCCTGTTTCACAAAGGACTGAGATTAGACCTGACCTCCAGTAGGAAGGCGCTCACAACAGATGCATGTGTGTGTGTGCATCTGAATGTATTTTGCTCGAAAATACAGTACTTTTTCTCAGTTTTTTGTCCAAAATGCATTCAAGTGATGATAAAATATGAACACATAAAAATTCTTGTAAAGATTTGAATATTTAATAATAGAGCTCATAACGGTTTTTCAATTTTTACAGATCAGTGCTACTCATCTGAACACAATATAAAGTGGTGGTAAGTGAGAGGTTATACAGGTTTTAAGTTTAATAAAGGTTACAGACCTCTGTGTCATAGTTCAGAAGTGCTCATTATCTGCTGACTACGTCAAGATCACAATCTTAGTTCATACATAAACCAAAATGCATTTTCGGATTGTGTTAAAGCTATACTTTTGCTTTTATGATATTATTGCTTAAATAATGTTCCTGTTCTGTTTTAACGTGCTAAAGATTGATGATTCACCAGGACCTGTCATATACACGTTAACCACACCATTCTGTTTCTTCACATGGATTTAAAAAAAAGTTTAAACTGAGGTCCCTCCCTTATACAGCTATAAATATGCGAGAGCATCAGTTGAGGAGCTCAGAGAGAAAATGGCTTTTGTGGAGTCTCTGCTGCAGTTTCCCAGCACAGGTACATTACTGGGAGCTTTGCTGTTGCTTCTGGTTTTGTATTTGCTTTCTTCTGGATCCAAATCTCAGAAAGGAGGGAAAGAGCCACCGGGACCAAAACCGCTTCCACTGTTGGGGAATCTGCTGAGCCTTGACCTCACAAGACCCTTTGATGACTTTTTTGAGGTGAGAACTTGATTTAAACATATTCAAATAGCCTAACGTTTTGATATTTATTTGTAAATGTCTTTCTCTGTGATCTCCAGCTCTCTAAAACCTATGGGAACGTATTCCAAGTCTTTCTGGGTCCCAAAAAATCTGTGGTCCTAGTTGGATACAAAACTGTCAAAGAAGCTCTTGTGAACCATGCAGAAGAGTTTGGCGAAAGAGATATTGCTCCAGGTTTCAGGTTATTAAACGAAAACCATGGTAAGATTCTTTTTAAATGCCCCAAATGAATGTGCAAAGTGTAAATCAGCAATCAGAATGTTGGCTTTAAATTTTGCATTAATTGCATTAAAACTTAACTGAGTATACGGTATGTAGGTTGCTAGAAATATTTGGTGACAGAATGTGTTATTCATACATTCATGATTAGTCATTTGTGAAAGAAGTAGTCACATATTAACCTGCCATAAAATGCATGCTGACACTCTATATGTCATAAAGGTTAATGTATTTTTAACTCACTGCTTAACGTTCTGCAGGTGTTGCTACAAACTAATGGTCTGATGGTTTTTTTGTTGATCAGGGATCCTGTTCTCCAATGGAGAGAACTGGAAAGAGATGAGACGCTTCGCTCTCAGTAACCTGAGAGACCTTGGGATGGGAAAGAGAGGAAGTGAAGAGAAAATCGTAGAGGAAATTCAGTATCTGAAAGGAGAGTTTGATAAGTTTGAAGGTACAAGCTGAGACACAGAGACCGTCTCGCAGTGGATCTTATAAACTAAGAGCATGATTACATGTTGTTTGGTCTTCACAGGAAAACCCTTCGACACGACACAGCCTGTGAACTACGCCGTGTCAAACATCATCTCATCTATCGTGTACGGCAGCAGATTTGAATACACAGACCCCCAGTTCACTGAAATGGTCGACAGAGCAAACGAAAATGTCCGGGTCGGTGGATCTGCATCAATGATGGTACGATTTATATGTTAACCAGAATTTTGGTTCACAGCAAACAAACATTATAAAATGTATTTTATGAAACGGATAGTTCCAGTCCTTGATTATGATTGCATTCAAAGCTGTAGTAAATGACCCAACTAACATCACCATAAGTCGCACACAAAATCAAGGCCCTGTGTCACTCAGTCTTTCCTGTCTCTGATTGTCCTTTTCTAGCTCTACAACATATTCCCATGGTTGGGTCCATTCCTGAAAAACAAAAGGATTATTTTATACAATGCTCTGCAAAACAGACAACAGATGACAAAGCTGATCAATGGGCTTCTGGAGTCTCTGAATCCACAGGATCGCAGAGGATTTGTTGACTCCTTTCTTATTCGCAAACAAAGTGAAGAGGTACTTATTTTTCTTTTTCTTTTTGCTCACCTCATTTTCACTAATAATTCACTTTAAATTAAGATGAGAATCATCAATTTGCACAAGATCTGAATAGATCTTTCTGAATCTGAATAAATATGCATTTTGTGAATGGCATTTGACAGAAATCTGGCAAGAAGGACTCATATTTTCATCAGGACAATCTTATGGTGTCTGTGGCAAATCTGTTTGTTGCTGGTACTGACACCACAGGAACGACTCTGCGCTGGGGTCTGATGCTCATGGCCAAATACCCTCATATACAGGGTAAAAACACAGTACAAGAGTTTCTCCTCAACGCTGAATTCAATGGTGTTCAAAGGAACAAACCGGTTTCGCATTTGTGTGCAGATCGAGTTCAGGAGGAGATTGACCGAGTGATCGGTGGACGTCAGCCAATGGTGGAAGACAGAAAGAAGTTACCGTATACAGACGCTGTGATCCATGAAACTCAGAGACTGGCAAACATAGTACCCTTGAGTCTCCCTCATATAACCACCTGTGACGTTACCTTCAACGGATACTTCATCAAAAAGGTTAGTCAGAAGAACTAATATGCATATGGCCTATTGAAGATGTGAATCTCAAACATCAAGGTTTGGTTCTTTTCTCCATTTTCTAGGGCACCACTGTTATTCCTCTGCTGACGTCTGTTTTGAAGGATCCAAATGAATGGGAAAAACCAAACAGCTATTATCCAGAACACTTCCTTGATGAGAAGGGACAGTTTGTCAAGAGAGACGCTTTCATACCCTTTTCTGCAGGTACAGAGACACTTCCGTTCAAGGCCGTAACCATGTCTTGACACGTCCAACATTCAGAGGAATTTTAGATAGTAATTTTCAATTTCAGACAATAATAAACAACAATTAATTTCGAGAAAATAAATACATTTAAAGGAGGTTAATGGAATAATGAAAATTCTGAATGAATGTTTGAATTTCTCTTTTCTGACGAACACAAAGGAAGATATTTTGAAAAAAGTTTGTACACAGGCTGTTTTGGGCCATCATTAGGGCCTTTTGCACAGAGGGAACCATTTTGCAGTACCCAAACTAACCATGGAACTTCCCACTTTTTGGTGTGTTCATACCCCGGGAACTAGGAGCAATTTTATTTCCAGAAACTCCTATTGGAGGAACTAAATTAGCTCCTACTAACTTCTAAAAAAGTACTAGGAACTTTTTTAATAACGTAAGTGTACACTGATTAGCTTAACATGTACGAAAATGCACTGCCAGTTGATGTTGGAGATTCTTTCGATCGTTTGATTTTTTTTAAGTAACAGCCTTCCATTGGCATTAATTTTTCGTTTTTTTATATTTAATATATTTAGAATAAAGTTACTCTACCTTTGGCCATTTGAACTTGATTAGTTACAGGACATAGCTTTCAATTTTCAGCATCTGTCTATGAACTTCTCCAGACAAAAGTAGTGCAGGTGGTACAGCAGCAAAGTCCCTTAATTGTTACGCCAGAATGAGAGTATAGTTTCTAGTCATACCAGCCTAGAAAACTGCAACTTTTCATTTTCTGAAAGTCTTACATGATATAACTACAGAAGAGTCAAGTTTTAAATAGGAAAAATATAAATACTCTTTGATCATTTTTGATGCTACTGGTCTAATTGGATTCAATGATCTATGCTAAGCTATGCTAAAAGTGCTATCGCCAGCCCCAGAGATCAGCTGAATGGATTCAAATATGGTAAAACTCTACTCATTAACTTGGGGGGGAATTGGAGAATGAGCCTATTTCCAAAAAAAAAAGTGGAGTGTTCCTTTAACCTTGCAATAGAGTTCATGCCCCTTCTTTTTTGATTTGATTGGCTACCTCAATCATTTTGAAATTGACGAGTGTTGCTCTCTCTCTCAGGACGGCGGGTTTGTCTTGGAGAGAGTTTGGCCAGGATGGAGCTCTTCCTGTTCTTCACGTCTCTTCTTCAGAGCTACCGCTTCACGACTCCACCTGGAGTGTCTGGAGATGATCTGGATCTCAAAGGAATAGTTGGAATAACTTTGAATCCGTCCCCACATCAAACTGTGTGCGATCAGACGCTCCTGAATGAAGAAGATATGAACAGAAAACAGAAACAAAACTTTGTTTTAATTATGATTTTGGGTTTCTATGGTAATATATGTAAATAATACTGAATGAATGTTTGTAAAATTAATCAATGAAGAATGTTACTGATTGTTCAGATAGATGTATGAGCGCTCGATCACAGAGTATGCACAGAAAGCAGACGACGGCATAAAATTTTTCCATAATTTAGACGTTTTAAAGCATTTTTTTCTTATGCAGTGGAAAACACCAAAAAATGTGTTGACATGAAAGTTACAATCTATCTTCAGCCATTCAAATGCTAGATGTTAATGGCTGTTTGTATGGGCCGCTATAGATAAAGTAACGCTATATTGGTCATATTGGTATGTCAAAGCTGGTCTGTGAACACTCAAGTTATCTGTGCATCTCTACTGCAACTGTAGTTACATGCATGTATGAATATATATATATTTTAAGCAGACTTCAGAAGATGCTTTTGCTAAACTACCAAAATACAACAAGACGAAGCCATTAGCTAAGACATTTCAGGTACTTCAGGTTAAGAAACTATAATATTTAGTTAATAAAAACATAAACCAACACATTCTTACCTGTAATAGTTTATCATATTTCTTTATGAATTCATTTTTTCGACAATGTTTTTTGGTGTTGGTGGTGATGAATGGCCTCTTTTTTTTTTGACTCGTTATTAAGTGACATACATTTACATTTAATACCAACATGATGCCACCGTAATAGAAAACAGTAATAATACTGTAAAATATGATTTACATTGACGCTGTTTGCTAGTTTTTTCTATTGTGCTCTCTGACCATCCAATCAAAGCATGAGAAAATACTTACTGTAAGCCTGTGAAACAGCCCTGGTGCTGCCAGCTTGAAATCTGACTGGATAAAGCAACAGTTTCATTGCCATCGATTTTAAGATAGATGCCTGCGCTTCTGATTCTAAAGGCCTTAAGCAGATTTCTTTGACTCTGGCATCACAGTTGCTGAAATATGATTGGATAATCAGTCTAATATAAACACAATCTACTGGAAAGCAAGAGAAAATTATATTTTAAAGTATCGTTTAGCTTCAACTGCTCTGGAGTATCACAGACATACAGTAGCATATTTGGATCACTGTGACAATTTTATGGGGCGAGCTTATTCTCTTTCTCATGCAAAAAATAATAATTAGCCTACATAAGTGTAACAATGTTGACAGGTTTAAGATTAAATTTGACTTATTACTTCTCTTGCTTTGTTGTTTGAATACTGTACCTGTCTCAGATTAAAAGGCAGAAGAAGATTAATAATTCACTACAAGGAGTCACATACATGCTGATGTAATCACGCCAGCCCTTTCCTCTGACTGACTTTTTTTTTTTATTTGTTTAGGACCACATAAGGTCCCTCCCTCACACTGCAGCTATAAATGTGGGAGTGAATCAGTTGAGAAGCTCAGAGAGAAAATGGCTTTTGTGGAGTCTCTGCTGCAGTTTCCCAGCACAGGTACATTACTGGGAGCTTTGCTGTTGCTTCTGGTTTTGTTTTTGCTTTCTTCTGGATCCAAATCTCAGAAAGAAGGGAAAGAGCCACCGGGACCAAAACCACTTCCACTGGTGGGGAACCTGCTGACCCTTGACCTCACAAGACCCTTTGACACTTTTTTTGAGGTGAGACACATTTGAAAATAATAGAGGGTTGATATTTTGAGATTTGCCTGTAAATGTCTTCCTCCATTTTCTCCAGCTCTCCAAAAAGTACGGGAACATATTTCAAGTGTTTCTGGGTCCCAAACAAACCGTGGTCCTAGTTGGATACAAAACCGTCAAAGAAGCTCTTGTGAACCATGCAGAAGAGTTCGGTGACAGAGACATTGGTCCTGGTTTCAGGATAATGAACGACGAGCATGGTAGGATTCCTCTTTCTTCTGCCTCAAATGAATGTGCAAAGTTTAAATGGTAGAAATTTTGCAAAACAAACATGTTGCACAAGTTTTCAGATCTTCGTGGCCTTTCTAGACCAATAAAATATACTACTGATTTTCATTGAGCTCATTATAAGGTTGAATTTACAATCACTGGAAATTAGCAATCTTTTACAAAAATCTAAAATGTATTTAATTATCGGACGGTCTGCTTAAAAATGCATACTTTAAAGTCTTTAATCAATGAGTATATATATTGGTTTCCCAGCCATAAATGGTGTAACATTTTTTATTTAAATTTTTTACATATTTAAAGTTGCATATAAATTCATTTGTGAATTTATTAATAATTTATTGACCTGCTTTTAATCAGATTGACACTGTATATGTCCCAGAAATTCAAAGTTAATCTAGTCATTGCATAATCATTCTCTGCTAGATTTGCTGCAGATTCATGGTCTGATGCTTTTGTGTTGAACAGGGATACTGTTTTCCAATGGAGAGAACTGGAACGAGATGAGACGCTTCGCTCTCAGCAACCTGAGGGACCTTGGGATGGGAAAGAGAGGAAGTGAAGAGAAAATCATAGAGGAAATTCAGTATCTGAAAGGAGAGTTTGATAAGTTTGAAGGTACAAGCTGAGACACAGAGAACATGTAATCATGCTCTTTCTTTATAAGATCCATTGAGAGACGGTTAGTTGTTTGGTCTTCACAGGAAAACCCTTTGACACGACACAGCCTGTGAACTACGCCGTGTCAAACATCATCTCATCTATCGTGTACGGCAGCAGATTTGAATACACAGACCCCCAGTTCACTGAAATGGTCGACAGAGCAAACGAAAATGTCCGGGTCGGTGGATCCATTTCTATGTGGGTGAGTGTAATTAAAATTCTTATCAATTTTGTCCACAGATAATAAAAAAACTATTATTTACACACATGACACACATTTTCAAAGTGCATTTCTGGATTTTTTTAGCTTTACAACATATTTCCGTGGTTGGGTCCATTACTCAAAAACAAAAGGATTATTGTAGACAATATTGTTCAAAGTAGAGAACATATGACGAAGTTGATCAATGCACTTCAGGAGACTCTGAATACACACGACCGCAGAGGATTTGTCGACTCTTTTCTCATCCGTAAACAGAACGATGAGGTATGTAATTTTGTCAATGGTTCCCTTTATTATAATAATTAGAATTTTTAGGGGGCAGATAATTTTCAGTTTTTTTAAAACAGTTTGCACAAGATCTAAATAAGTCAACCAGTTTTTTTTTGTTTATTTATTCAATCAATTGCCTGTCATTTTGAAATATTTTTTTAATCTATTTTTTGGATATCATGTGACAGAAATCTGGCAAGAAGGACTCATATTTTCATGAGGAGAACCTTATGATGTCGGTAACAAATCTGTTTGTCGCTGGTACTGACACCACAGGAACGACTCTGCGCTGGGGTCTGATGCTCATGGCCAAATACCCTCATATACAGGGTAAAAACACAGTACAAGAGTTTCTCCTCAACGCTGAATTCAATGGTGTTCACAGAAACAAACCTGTTTTGCATTTGTGTGCAGATGGAGTTCAGGAGGAGATTGACCGAGTGATCGGTGGACGTCAGCCGGTGGTGGAAGACAGAAAGAAGTTACCGTATACAGACGCTGTGATCCATGAAACTCAGAGACTGGCAAACATAGTACCCTTGAGTCTCCCTCATATAACCACCTGTGACGTTACCTTCAACGGTTACTTCATTAAGAAGGTCAGACAGATTAATGAATACGTATAAGGTCTGGAAAAGTTACCATGTTCATCTTGTTTGAGTTTTGGTCTTTTCTCCATTTTGTAGGGCACCACTGTTATTCCTCTGCTGACGTCTGTTTTGAAGGATCCAAATGAATGGGAAAAACCAGACAGCTATTATCCAGAACACTTCCTTGATGAGAAGGGACAGTTTGTCAGGAGAGACGCTTTCATACCCTTTTCTGCAGGTACAGTGAAACTTTAGCATAAGATAAAAGGGTAGCACTTTATTTTGCAGTTCAGTTCCTCTTGCAGTCTTTATAGTAATTAAAAAATCTAGGTAATAATAAGCACGAAAACAGTCAGAGCCGAGGTGAGCCCACACATGAAATACGCCCCGGAGAGCGTCAGCTCCAATAGCTCTGTACCAAAACCTAGTGTGCTGCCTAAATAGACAGCATTTTAAACCCAACAGACCATTAACTCTCTGTCTCTCTCTCTCTCTCTCTCAGGACGGCGGGTTTGTCTTGGAGAGAGTTTGGCCAGGATGGAGCTCTTCCTGTTCTTCACGTCTCTTCTTCAGAGCTACCGCTTCACGACTCCACCTGGAGTGTCTGGAGATGATCTGGATCTCAAAGGAATAGTCGGGATAACTTTGAATCCGTCCCCACATAAACTGTGTGCGATCAGACGCTCCTGAATGAAGAAAATATTTTTACTCGCTCTTTTGATTGAATGTATATATGTAAATACTGTGCAGAGCGTGAAACCAAGGACTTCTGACTAAAATTAAATAAATATAGAAGGTTGTAGGCTATTTGCTATATTCTAATTCAATGAATGTTGCTATGTTGCTTTGAGGAAATAAAAAGCTATAATTTGTATTTAAATAAACCGCAATAGCGACCTCTTGCGAAGCATAAGCGCTATTTCACAGCGCATGCGTAGGAAACGTTTCATGCCATAATTATGACTTTTATACAGTCAGCAAGCAGCTTTAGGGAATATTAACAACTTTATTTAGTTTATTGAAATATTCAGCTCTCTGGACTTCCTTTTTGTCATTATTTGACCTCGGTCTATTCATTTATTCACCGTTGTTGTGATGGTAATAGTAGTTTGCTGCTGTATCCTGTCATTATGGCATTAAAAAAAACACATGCACTTCACAAAGGAAATATGCTTTTATGTAACCACTGAATCATACTATATTTAGGGGTGCATTTCAGGTCAGCCAAGAAGTCAGACAATGTATAAGGTTAAATAATATATCCCCTTAATGTGTTAAATAAATTTTTTTGGCAAGCCTAATCTCTAATGGCTTTTTAAATATGCCAATGAAAACGTCCACATGTTTGATAACACGTTCGTTTAATGGGTTTTGAGTCTGTTCACCAGATTTTTTTATGCTATCTGTTTAACTGATTTAAAAATATGAATCTGGGGCCATCTACACAGATATCCCCCTTTTTTCCCAACGGCTTAGTTCACGTTTAAAAGATTTATAACATAAAAAACCCACATGCCACAGCACCAAAACTCAGATATTTTTGGCAAAACAGAAATCCTGGCCAGGAAGAGTCAGGGAAAAATGGCACGTATGGTCACCCTACGGAAATATATCTTAGATATATCTTAGAAAGATATATGCAAAATCTTTAATATTATCTAAAGTTTAAGTAAATCACGAGGAATTCTGAAAGCTTGTTGAATGTGAATATAAGGTGTATGTAATATTATGGATAGGCCTACTGAGTTCAGAAAGCGCGGCTGTGATTGGATCAGTTACGTTTATCCACTGTAATGCAAATCATAGTATTTAGGCAATTTGTATGTAATGTGACACTAGTTTGTGAATAAAAAAAAGGTTTATCAACAAAACTCAGTGGTTAGCTTAACTATGCACAATCAGAGTTATATTGTGCCGCAAGAAAATGTATGTCAAAATTGGGAAAATAGGGGAGAATTTTTAGCTAAACGCCATGTCTATGACTATATCTACCATCTAAGAAAAACAAGTTAAATCGATTTTGCTGGTATTGAATTGGCTGAACCAGTCGAACCTGTTTATAGTGTAGCATGCCAGGCCAATAAATAATAATAATAATTCCTTTATGCCTTTTTTTTCTGAAGTTGCATCCAAAGTTACTTACAAATAGATAAAATAAATTAATAAATTAAAACAATGCCAATGTTTCCCACCTTATTTGAGGTGTATGCATCATGTATGCGATTGCAAATTCGTTCTCCGCCAGAGGGAGGCGCTGTTGGAGCGATACAGATTATGTTTCCATGGTAACGCCGCTATAAGTATCGTAGCGAATAAATGTTTGTTTGGATCATATCGCCTCTGCGTGATGTTAAAGGCGTTTTGTCATATGTCTATCATGGCGCTAGCACTCACATATTACATTTCCATAGGTTCACTGAAGGGTGCCACGTTACCAAGACGGTGATGCAACTTTCTCACGGCTGCTTTGTTTTTGAAGGATAGATTCTCGTTGGGTTTACTCGAGGTTCCTCCCACGTGCACGTATTACAAGGGTGTGAAGGCAGCAGAGCATCTGTGGCGCGCTGAAAAAATGGCTGTAGTTGAGTCTCTGCTGTGTTTCCCCGTCGCAGGTACGTTGCTGGGTGTTTTGCTGTTGTTGCTGGCGTTATATCGGCTTTCCTCAGAGTACAAATCTCAGAAAGAGGGGAAAAAAGAGCCACCGGGGCCCAAACCGCTTCTGCTGCTGGGAAACCTGCTGACGCTTGACCTCTCGAGACCCTTTGACAGCCTCTGTGAGGTCAGGACTTGACTTAAACTAATTTAAACCGTAACATTTAAACGATAGTGAGCTGACATTTTGAGAATTGTTTGCAAATGCCTTTTCCCAGCTCTCCAAAACCTATGGGAACATATACCAGGTGTTTTTGGGACCTAAAAAAGTCGTGGTACTGATCGGACACCAAACCATTAAAGAAGCTCTTGTGAACTATGCGGACGAGTTCGGAGAGCGGGATATTACACCCGGGTTTAGGATTATCAATGAGGGACATGGTAAGAATAAAATAAATGCTTTGTGTTGAGTCCTTACGTGGTTTAGTATTTCCAGTTACTAGGCTCAAGGTCTGATGTTTTTTGCTTTTGTTGATCAGGGATCATCTTTTCCAATGGAGAGAGCTGGAAAGAGATGAGACGCTTCGCTCTCAGCAACCTGAGGGACTTTGGGATGGGAAAGAGAGGAAGTGAAGAGATAATCATAGAGGAAATTCAGTATCTGAAAGGAGAGTTTGATAAGTTTGAAGGTACAAGCTGAGACACAGAGAACATTTAATCATGCTCTTTCTTTATAAGATCCATTGACAGACGGTTAGCTGTTTGGTCTTCACAGGAAAACCCTTCGACACGACACAGCCTGTGAACTACGCCGTGTCAAACGTCATCTCATCTATCGTGTACGGCAGCAGATTTGAATACACAGACCCCCAGTTCACGAAATGGTCGACAGAGAAAACGAAAATGTTCGCGTTAGTGGCTCTGCATCTATGATGGTACGGAACTGCCATCTATATATTAACCAGAACCTGTCTGGTGACTTTTGAAAGGATTTTAGAAATTCATTAACGCACGCCTTCTCTTCGCTTATAAGCTATTCAACATCTTTCCGTGGCTGGGTCCGTTCCTGAGCAGCGCGAGGATTCTTAATAGAAATTTGAAAATAAATAGAGCGGCATTTGTGAAATTGATCGCTGGACTGCAGGAGACTCTGAATCCACCCGAACGCAGAGGGTTTGTCGATTCCTTTCTCATCCGCAAGCAGAACGAAGAGGTGCATACACCCTGTGGCGTAGAAATACAGACGCACATACTGTAGAAAGTGATCTTGCATATGATTTAATTGAATTCAGTTGAGAATTTTGAATGAATTATAATTAATGAAGTACTTTTCCTCGTTACATTAGTACAAAGCATAATTTTGTGATTTGTGGGTTTGTACTTGTCAGCAATCGGGCAATATGGACTCACACTTTCACCATGACAATCTCCTCATGACGGTGGGAAATCTGTTTGTCGCTGGTACTGACACCACAGGGACGACTCTGCGCTGGAGTTTAATGCTCATGGCCAAATATCCTCACATACAGGGTAAAAACACAGCATTGTCAAGAGTTTTTCCCCAGTGCTGAACAGTGTTGGGGAAAGTTACTGTTAAATCGATGCATTAGAATATTACACTCATCGCTTTACTCAGAAAAAGTGTTATGTTATTCTTGCGATCCTTTTCCTCTACTCTACTGGTGAAGCTATTCATCGCAAATATAAGCCTTTACAAAACTCAGGCTGAAGGAAACCTTATTTCACAACTGTACAGTAGAGTGTCTGTAAACATTTCATTATTTTGAGTAATACAGAATCCGTTTTTGTCCAAATTAGATTAGTAAATGTGTGTTCACATCCAGTCTAAAACTACAGTAAGCATCGTTTTTGCGCAGCGGTTCCTCCTGATTACTCTCAACGTGAAGACAGGAGAGCTGTTAATCAATAAATAGGAAAACGTAGTTACCGGCATGGCTTTTTTTGCAAAAATGACCACTTTACTACAGTAGTTTGCTAGAAAAACGTAATCTGATTTTTTAACTCGCATTATTTATAATGCTTTACCCTTAACACAGATGCTGCGTTCAAGTCGAGAAAAAATACATGCATTTGTGTGCAGATGGAGTTCAGGAGGAGATTGACCGAGTGATCGGTGGACGTCAGCCGGTGGTGGAAGACAGAAAGAAGTTACCGTATACAGACGCTGTGATCCATGAAACTCAGAGACTGGCTAATATTCTGCCCATGAATCTTCCTCATATGACAAGCTGTGACGTTACCTTCAACGGATACTTTATCGAAAAGGTCAGAAGAATAAATGTTGCAATCAACAAGTGAAAATATAATGCTCAGCTTAGATGTTCATTTTAGTTTGCTTGTTGTTGTTTTTTGGTCCTTTTTTTAGGGCACCACTGTTATTCCTCTGCTGACGTCTGTTTTGAAGGATCCAAGCGAATGGGAAAAGCCAAACAGCTTTTACCCAGAACACTTCCTTGATGAGAAGGGACAGTTTGTCAAGAGAGACGCTTTCATGCCCTTTTCTGCAGGTACTGTTTTGAATAAATAAACATTTGAATTGTAGTCAATCGCGTTTTTCCTCCCTCTCAGGACGGCGGGTTTGTCTTGGAGAGAGTTTGGCCAGGATGGAGCTCTTCCTGTTCTTCACGTCTCTTCTTCAGAGCTACCGCTTCACGACTCCACCTGGAGTGTCTGGAGATGATCTGGATCTCAAAGGAGTAGTTGGAGTCACACTGAACCCATCCCCACACAAACTGTGTGCGCTCAGACGCTCGTGATACTTCACAACCAAAACATAATTGACCTAATTTTAAATAAGAATTGCCATGATTTTTGTAGTCTTGAGTAGCATGTTGCATTTGTTCATTTGTGTGCTGCTTGTGCTTCAAGACTGAAGGTAATTTAACAAATGTTTCTCAGGTTTTTTTGTGTAAACTTTCATAAACAAGCTTAATGTACTTTAGAGGGACAGTTGTGTAAAATAAGACGTTGAACACATTTACAAGAAACAAAATGAGACAATAAACTTCATCTATGCTGAAAAACACTTTATTCCTTTTTCTATTTGCAAGATATTAAGCAAGTTTTTATTTCCATAAGCATATTTGTTGTAAATATTTTATTATAAATAAAAATAACAATGCATTTCAGTGCAATACAGTAAATGTTTAAAAACTTAGGTTAATTTATAAAGTGCACTTAAATATGTTTTCATTGTTGCTTTCACTGTAATCTGCTGCGCATTTAACTACAACTTTAGACTGTGTCCTGGTTTATGACAGTCTCCGCCTCCAAGAGCAAACGTAGCCACTCCTACATTAGCTGTGCTGCATTTAAACTGCACGGACCTCAAGGTCTTATGGGTATTGTTCTGTGAACATGGCTCTCATGGAAGCACTTCTTCAGGTTTCCACCACGGGAACGTTAATCTGCTGCTTGCTTCTGCTCTTTGCTGTTTATGTGCTGTTCTTCAGGTCTCAGAGAGATGAAAACGAACCTCCAGGGCCAAAACCGTTGCCACTTTTGGGAAATCTGCTAATGTTAGATGTCAGCAAACCACACTTGAGCCTGTGTGAGGTAAGTACGCATGAGAGCAGCACTATTGGCCGACCAGCTCAGGCTTGTTTCTATTGGTTTATCAGAGGAGAACTGCAAAATGTTGTTGAACCTGCCTGGCGAGTTTCCAAAGGCGCAATTCTGTTTTTCTTAGGAAGAAAAGATACAGTTAATCATCCAGATATTACAATTGTATATCAACAATACTCACCTGTGTGACTTTTTACCCATGTGGAATACAAAATAACATAATTTTAAGAAACAAACAACAGCGAGTACCATTGACTTCTGATTGTATGTACGAAAAATGTTCTTTTATGAAATCCAAATAAGTTAAGAATCATTTTTCACTACCACCTTTATTTTTTTTCAATCTTTATCAGATGGCAAAGCAGTTTGGCCCAGTGTTCACGGTCTACTTTGGTCCAAAAAAAGTGGTTGTGCTAGCTGGCTACAAAACAGTGAAGCAAGCCCTGGTTCATCATGCAGATGAATTTGGAGACAGAGAAATCATGCCAATGTTCCATGATTTCACTAAAGGTCATGGTAAGATCACCGCAGCTTCCTGACAATATCTATACGTAAAGGTTTCTTTATAATTATTAGCATACGAGTTACATATAGTGGTCACAAAAAGTCTTTGTAAAGTCACGCTTTGGTCTGATTTTCACTATTCAAATGATGGTAGAGCAATTTTATGATGATGGTTCAGTCAAAATTAAGTTTTTACTTCGCAAAATAATCTTACATGATAAGATTGGCAGATCATTTTGATTATTTTTCAAGTATTTAATTAATTTTGACTTGTCTTTTCTGAAAACAGGAGAATATTTTTTCAATCCATTTTTAGCGTAAAAGCGTCTATGACTTCTTGTCTATTTTTTCAAAAATGTATTTAAACCTAACCATTTTCATTTTCTCAAATGCTTTTAATGAAATGTACTGTGCATTTCTTTTTCTTTAAATGCATTTTATTATTTAATACAAATAAACGTTTTATTTAAACGTGGCATATAAAATAGTTTTCATGGCGACTAAAGTTTGATTTATATTTATACAGTTGGAAGACACTTATATCCAAAATGATTCGTACTACTTTAAATGTCTTCATTTTTATTGGCTCATGTTCTGCTATTTGAGCTGAGGGGAAGAAAGAATATGATATCCGTCAGATACACTGTAGAAATTGCTTCTTTGTAGGTATTATATTTGCCAATGGAGAGAGTTGGAGAGAACTGAGGCGGTTCGCTCTCACCAATTTACGAGACTTCGGGATGGGAAAGAAAAAAATTGAGGAGAAAATAATAGAGGAAACATGCCATTTACAAGAGGAATTTGAGAAGTTTGCAGGTAAAGTACATTGATATAGTCATGAATCATGGTACGACACGTAGGAAGTCTTACAGACAAACACAGGGATGAATACAGTGATGGCAATAGACTGAACGGTTCTTTTGTAGGAAGACCTTTTGAAACCACACAGCTGATGAACTACGCTGCATCAAGTGTCATCTCTTCCATTGTGTATGGAAGCAGGTTTGAGTATACAGACCCTCAACTACGAAACATGGTAGATCGAGCCAATGAGAGCATCAGGCTGAGCGGAACGGCATCTGTGCAGGTTCGCATACGATTTCGATATCATCTGTAGTATACTGTATTGCTTTGCGTGGTGGAAACATCTGGTTTTTGTTCTCCAGCTCTACAACATGTTCCCTTTTTTGGGCCCGTGCCTCAAGAATTGGAGACTGCTCATGAAAAACCTAGCACTTGATATCAAAGAGGTTTCAGAGCTGGTGAGCAGTTCACGTCAAACGCTGAACCTACAGGACCTAAGAGGCTTTGTGGATTCCTTCCTCGTCCGTATGCAGAATGCAGAGGTAATTATTTTGGTTTTCTTGTTTATCTTGTTTTTTGACCACTATACATATCTAATGCACCATCTCTTCAGGAATCTGGAGAGAAGAACTCGCTTTTCAACCAGCAGAACCTCATTTTCTCAGTCGGCAACTTGTTTGCCGCTGGTACGGACACTACCAGTACAACGCTGCGCTGGAGCTTGCTGCTTATGGCCAAATATCCACACGTACAGGGTATGAAAGAAATGATACAGCTAATTTAATAGTTTTAATAGAATCATCAAAAGCATGTTTTAGGTTCTTAGTGGCATTTGTGGCATAATGTCGATTATCAGACAAATAAACAGATATGGTGCCTTTAAAAATCGACTTGATGAAGGTCAGGAGGCAGGAAGTGAAGCTAACATTGGATTGCCTTGGTGCCTTCCTACCGTGTCCTCCGAAGGCAACATTTTGCAGTTTTTGGATGCAGCCTGTGCCAAGTTTAACATCCGAGCTCATGAATAGAGTGATGTGCTTGCAGATGGAGTTCAGGAGGAGATTGACCGGGTGATCGGTGGACGGCAACCGATAACAGAAGACAGGAAGAACTTACCGTATACAGACGCTGTGATTCACGAAATCCAAAGACTGGCAAACATTGCACCCATGAGTATCCCTCATATGACCAGCTGTGATGTTCACTTCAATGGTTACTTCATTAAGAAGGTTAGCGTACTGTGAAATAATATTCTAGTACAAATGCAATTTCCCCCTACATTTCCATGTGTCACCAAAGTATAATTAAATAATGCACACAAATACATTTCCATTTTCGTGAGAAATATGATGTTTTGTGAGAAACGTGAACAATTATGATATGCTTGACCAGGGCACGTGTGTATTTCCTCTTCTAACGTCTGTACTTTGGGATGAGGATGAATGGGAGACGCCCCACACTTTCAACCCTAAACATTTCCTGGATGAGCACGGTCGATTTGTGAAGAGAGACGCCTTCATGCCCTTCTCTGCAGGTACTGTAGGGCTTGATTGACCTCTTTATTAAGGACATATCTTTTTTAAAGTTAGTTATCCAAGGCTTCTGGCTTTTAATACGTTCAGATGAGTCAAAATCTTTATTTGCAAAATTATTCAGGGCGTAACACGTGACATTTAAAGCCTATTAAAAACACAAGGTGCATGGAGGTTTATGGCTTTCTCTATCAGGCCGCAGGGTTTGTCTTGGAGAGAGTTTGGCGAGAATGGAGCTCTTCCTGTTCTTCACGTCCCTTCTTCAGCGTTTCCGCTTCGCTCCTCCTCCTGGAGTGTCTGAGGATGATCTGGATCTCACTCCATCGATAGGCTTCATCTTGTACCCAGCCCCACACAAACTGTGCGCCATCAAGCGATTGTGAAATATGTGAAATTGTACAGTAAACATAATATTATGAGGTTTGAATCTCCGTTTTAAGTACTGCATCATATAATTAACACAAACCATCAATGTATTAATCAACTCAAGTATGCCAATGGTTTCTTTTTCTGCATAATTATTTAAATCCATGTATGTGGTAACTGCAAGTTGTCTGCTCCAGTATTATTAAGACCTTGGCATGTCTTGCACATCTATGTATTTGCATTAAAATAATTTTACATTTATTAATAAACACTCATTTGTAGTGCACTTTGTGTGTCACACATCAGACACGAAGCTGAATCAGCTAATGAACCGAGTTGGAAATAAAATGAGTTTGGCTGTTTATAAACATAAAATGCATAGGCTAACGTAAACACTGAACTAAACTGGAGATTATGATTTCGTTATGATTCATGAGTGACAAGTTTATAGCACGACAAGTTATGCGTCTGGTTTTTAATAATTGTATAATTGTATAAGTTAAAGAGTGGAAGAGTGACTCAACTTTCGAAACAAAGGTAAGTGCATTGTTGTTATTTTTTAATTGTCGGATTATAATTCAGTATGTATCGATGAATGGCAGTTTTGTTTGTCACGGTGCGTGCAGGAACGAGTATGAAATATCGCTTTTCCTATTACTGATATTGGGCGCTTTTTGCATTTTAATTGGATTATTTTGACAAAAAAAAATGCATGTGTTGTTTTATGGGTATCGGTTTAATTTCTCGATTGCTGTTTTGGCAGTATAGTTGTCATTATTATTTATTTATTGGATGTTAATCTAGGTTTGGGGCTGGAAATTGTCCATCCAATCTGGCAACACCGGTTTCATTCGTTCCCCTTTGAGCTCCGCGTCTGGAGAACATGCCAAGAACTTACCTAAACAGTACTTTCCTGCTCATTAAAGTAAATATATAAATAGCGCTTTTACAGAAAAATAGCTTTTCGCCAAAGTGGCTTTTCGTCTGCTCTTCTCGATACGTTTAACCACGCAGTAGTAAAACGTTTGTGTATTGTAGATTGGTTTTCAGAGGTTTAACCAGAATAATTTCGCAAAATCGGCATCATGAGAAGACTGTGGCTCATTCTGAGTATGAGCGACCGTCAGAAATGTATTTTGATTGAGTAACTGCAAGATCTGTGCTGACTCGAGGATAAGAAGAAAAATGTCTTATTATTACTGTAAATGCAGAATGCATTTTATATCATTGCATCTCTTATTATTATTATTATGAGTGCACCAGTGCTTTTGGAACAAAGCAAAAATGATGCCAGTACCAGACTCGCTACTTAAATAGTTTGGGTTTTGAGGAGCTCCGAGAGGTCTGGTAGGAATGCGAGCAAGCTCTGGTCGTGGACATGCGTGCTGCTGCGTTCAGCTCCTCCCCTCAGTGGTTTCCTCGTGTTGAGACACGAATGACATGACCGGCGAGATATATAAACACAGGCTTCGTATGAAGGCTCACTGCTGTTTCGGAAAGCTGTCTGACCATGGCTTTAGTGGAAGCGCTTCTCGCGCACGTGTCCACCACAGGAGCTTTACTCGCTGCTGCGCTGCTGTTTTTGGTCATTTATATCTTCTCCATCAGCTCCAGCTCTCCAGAAGATCCTCCAGGACCCAAACCGCTGCCATTCCTAGGGAACCTGCACCTACTGAACCTCAGACAGCCTCACATGAGCCTCTTGGAAGTGAGTTTCTGCTTCTTGACTAATTTTTGCTTCACCAATATTTCATATTTTAAAAGTTCTCCGGAGTTCCTATCGGAATTTTTGTCATAACATGTTACACATGGACACTTTGATTCTGACAGGATTCTGACTTTGAGTCCAACACAAAACAAGGATGTTGAAAACTTTGCATTAGTAGTAAAAGAGCAGTAAATGTTTATAATGATATATTTGAGCCGTACCAGTGACTTTAAAGCTGAGGAACTTTTTGTCAGTGATTTTTAAGTTCCATATTTGCCTGTTTTCATTTCAACTGCTACTAGTTACAGATCAATGCACGAGTATAGTGGTGTGTATATTTGTTTCGCAGTTGTCCAAGAAATACGGGTCAGTATTCAGAGTGCACTTTGGACCCAAGAAGGTTGTGGTCCTGGCAGGATACAAGACAGTTAAACAAGCACTTGTGAACCAGGCAGAAGAATTCGGGGAAAGAGACATTACCCCCGTATTTCAGGATTTCAATCAGGGACTCGGTAAGACCTCAGCTTGACACGGCATATTGTGCACCAATGCATCACTTTTGAAGCTTAGTTATTGGCTGCAAATAAAACTAGAAAAACTAGTTTTTGACTGTTTTTTTCCACCGCAACACTGAGCACACGGGAACCTTTAATCAGTTATATTTTATTCTTGTTAATGCATAATGGATAAAAATGTAGAAGAATATTCAGTACCCGTTATCCTCTCTGGGGAGTTATAAATATACACTGTATTTCTCCACAGGAATCGTATTTTCTAATGGTGACAACTGGAAGGCTATGAGAAGATTCACTCTTTCAACTCTTAGGGACTTTGGAATGGGCAGGAAACTGAGCGAACAGAAAATCATGGATGAGACACGCTATCTTCGGGAAGTGTTTGAGAAATTTCAAGGTAAACGTTTTTTTACTGTAATTTTTTTAAATATTAGATTACTCTACATCACTTTTCGTTTGCATATGTATTGCAGGAAATCCCTTCGACACGACCCAACCTGTGAGTTATGCCGTCTCCAACATCATCTCGGCTATTGTTTATGGGAAGCGGTTTGAATACGAGGACCCAAAGTTTCAGAAAATGGTGGACAAGGCAAACAAGAACATCTACATGACTGGATCTGCTATAATACAGGTAGTGGCAGATGTTTTTGGTGCCATTCACTGCATTAATCTCTTTTTGCAAAAGACCCTGTGTCCTCATATAAGGACATATTTGAGTAAATTTCTTCTTCTGGCTATACATGCCACAGTTTGAAGTCTGGATGTCCCGTACAGAGCACATTCAGGGCTTTGCAGAGTTGCATATTTGACCATGACTCCTTCTGCTTGGTTTTTAAAATGTCTGAAATTAATTTACATGACACTCTTATGGAAATATGATAATATTTTGTAATTTTTATTTAAACCTGTTTTGTAAATTGGGTAAATCAAAATCTCAGGTAAATGTTTCAAATAGAAATATGAGTTTCTGTTACGAAACATTTAATAAACGTCCTCATATGAGGACACCGGGACTAAAAGCGTGTTTCTTACGCATTTTTGGAAACATACAAATGAATAGGGAAAGAAATTATATTTATATACTATTATGAAAATTTGGTCAGTTATTACTCCCATTATTATTACACTTCTTTTTTTCACTGCGTTGCCCCAAAAGCACATTGCTATGCAAATTAGATTTAGTTTATATATATTTTCTATAATGAGAAAACCCATTTATGACCATTTTATACACATTTAGCAGAAAATCAAATCATTCTGTCATAACATAGTTGATAATCATCTTTTATACAAAGGTTTGTAATAAAAAAAATGTTTTGCCTATGCATTTTCATTCATGTTCTGTGGATGTTCTTTCAAGGGTTCTTCACAGAACCATCAAAACCAATAAAGAATCTATATTTTTATTAGTGAATGCTTATATAGATTTTATAATTTTTTTTTATTGAAGTTTTAGCTTTAGTTAACTTATTTTACTTTAAGTTACAGTAAATGAAAATTAGAAAGTTTTCGTTAACAATAACTAAACCCATGAAAAAAATTTTGTTTATGGAAACATAAGTGCCAATAAAGAACCTTAATTTTTAAGAGTGATAAAAAACAATACATGAATCGAATATTGCCTCTGTGGTAAATTTTACAACAGGTGCCAGTGAAATAGCTAAACATAATGCAAGTATTACGTGGTATTTATTATAAAAGGCAGTCATATGGGTCAAGATTTTAAATTATAAGAAAATGACAAAAATGCTGTTTGACAAAGTTCTGTCACTCAAGCACTGTTTAAAATAGTTTTGGCTCTGGTCTAAAACTCTTTGTCCCTAAGTCAGGCAAACATGTGCATTTTAAATCTGTTGTATGTCTCCACCTGCAGCTCTACAACATGTATCCAGCTCTCGGTCCCTGGATAAAGACGTGGAGGCTGCTGATGGAAAATTTGCAAAGCATCAGAAGTGAAATAAAGGAGCTGGTGAATGGCTTACAGGAGACTCTGAACCCGCTTGACAGCAGAGGATTCATCGACTCCTTCCTCATCCACAAACAAAGCGTACAAGTGAAGTATTACATGAGTTTATGCTTAATTTTTGGCCAGCAGCAGCTTAAACCTTTACTACTGGTGTTTGGTCTGGTACTTTATATGCGCGTTTCGTAGTACAGGATCTTTTAGCCTCATCCTGGGGATAAAGAGTGTGCTTGTGTTTTAAGCAGGAATCTGGAGAAAAAGAGTCATATTTCCACGAGAGGAATCTGATAATTACGGTGTCAAACCTGTTCGCCGCTGGTACTGACACGACCGCCACGACTCTGCGCTGGGGTCTGATGCTCATGGCCAAATACCCTCATATACAAGGTCAGGTGTCCAAACCGAGGGAGAAAAATACACTGTTCTCATCAACACGTTCACATTTATCTTAAAAACATTAGATTTAGAGATCTCACTTATAGCAACACTTAGTGTGCTTTAAATGTTCTCTCACTGGTCGTAGATCGAGTTCAGGAGGAGATCGACCAGATACTTGCTGGCCGTGAACCTGTGTCAGAGGACAGAAAGAACTTACCTTATACAGATGCCGTGATTCACGAAATCCAAAGACTGGCTAATATTGTACCCATGAATCTCCCTCATATGACCAGCTGTGACGTTAACTTCAATGGATACCTCATCAAGAAGGTTGGACCGTCCGGCTTATATATTTTAACACAAACATTATTTAGTTAAACAATGTTTTTAAGAACCTATAGGTTCATTTTTAAGGCACCGTTTGCTCAGGTTTTTGGCACCTCCTAGCATACTTACAGCTACTTGTCTTTGTTCAAACAATATACGAAGAGTTCATTTGCAAAAACAGATCATTCTAACTAGGCTATAATTTTAACTAAGTTAAATAATAATAATAATAATAATAATAATAATAGTAATAAAAACCCCAGCCAACTACCACAATAAAACCATGATTTTTTAAGATTTATGTTATCTGTTGTTGCAAATAAACTCTTTATACACATAGACACACACAAACTAGTAATTTGAGGTGTTTTAAGAACAATTTCTGAAATCTAGGGAACATGCGTTCTGCCGCTGCTGACGTCTGTGTTGAGGGATGAGAACGAGTGGGAGACACCAGACACCTTCAACCCACAACACTTTTTAGACGAGAAGGGTCATCTAAGGAAACGAGACGCCTTCATGCCCTTCTCTGCAGGTGTTGTGTTTGGATTTTTTTTTTTTTTTGACATAGACCGATGCAAATGGCTCGATTGTGTCTTAATATTTTTAAGGACATACTTGTCCTGACCCTGATACTACGTAAAAGTGGCTATTCTAAATGTTATTTAATTTTTTTTGTTTCAGGTCGCAGGGCTTGTCCTGGAGAGGGTTTGGCCAGGATGGAGCTCTTCCTGTTCTTCACCTTCCTCCTTCAGCGTTTCCGCTTCACTCCTCCTCCTGGAGTGTCTGAAGATGATCTGGATCTCAAACCGGTCGTGGGTTTGACATTGAACCCTTCGCCCCACAAACTGTGTGCGATCAGTAGAGGTGAAAGTCGACCAAATTGATCCATGACTCACTGTGATCACATGTGTCTAGTCTGAAAGGATGATGCTATATATTCAATGGATGTCGAGATTATAAATTAATAACTAAAATTTAAGTTTAACAGTGATGTGCTGTAATGTTTCGAAACGAGGCAAAGTCCTGACGGGTTAATTTTTACGTTTTAGGAATCCAATGGTTCAGTTACATTTAATGTTGACACATTCGTCAGATTCTATACATGTTAAATTCTACTTTTAATCATTAGTTACTCGTACAATGTTCTAGCAAAAGAGAGCTGGATCAGTGAAGCACAGTGGATAGCTTGTGAAGTTTTTTTTACAGTATAGTATAGTGGAACTAGCCACAAAGCCCCTGCAGCCATCTTCCACTGGGAATATTTCACTGTCCAGCTCCTCTGCCTCAGCTGCCAAGTTGGCATAAAGCAGCTTCTTCAGGTCTCTTTAATGTGTTCTTCCCGAGGGACTTTCAATTTGATACCATTTGCCCTCGTTGCATTTAAAAGGGGCTGCAAGAGTGAGCGCCCACACAAACCAACATGTCAGCATTAAAATCTGACACGATCTGTCACAGCTAATACACAATTTACCAGCTGGTTGAACACATTGGTAAATTGGTTGTACATAATTATACTTTTTGATCTGTTCATGTCTTAAAGGGTTGCTCCAACCCAAAATGAACATTTTGCCATTAATCATGTCTTTCCAAACCCGTAAAAGCTTTGTTCATCTTCAGGACACAATTTTAGATATTTTGGATGAAAACCAGGAGGACTGTGACTGTCACATTGACTGCCGAACAATTTCAACTGTCAAGGTGCAGAAGATTATGAAAGAAATTGTCTGAATGCTCCGTCTATGGGTCAACCGCAAGCTACGAGAATACTTTTTGTAAAATGACATTAGAATAATGACTTTATTCAATGGTTTGGTACCGTAACTACACCGTAGCGCCATTTTTGATAGCATCCTGTGCACTATTCCTTTCCAGCTTAGTTCAGTTCACTTCGAATGGTGTCGTCCGATCAAGCCAAAAATATTGGGAAAACCAGGCTCAGTCAGGTGGCCAGTTCTTCTCTGGCCGGATGAAACCAACATGGTGTAGTTTAATTCAAGACTGCAACCTAGGTCAGATTCTGTGGAGGGACTCGACTGGTTCTCGTAGACGTGTGCTGATGTCCGTTTAGGTTACAAGGTCTTTGCAGGGGATCTGTCCCTAGGGCTCATCTAGTGGTCATGGTCTCTGCTAACATTCAAGGGTGTAATAGTTGTTTTAAGGACCATCTGCTCTGGTATGGTCTCCTAGGAATAAGGAATAATCAGACTACTATCAGCATTGACGTCACTCTTCTTACAATGTAATAAGCACCTAATTAATGTGATCTAATTACTGCAGCCTAACGATGCTTCATTGCATTTTAATTATAGAAATGTCATGGTGCATTTTGTGTAAGCTAGGTTAAAGAGAATAAGTATATAGTTTAGATCTAGTGTGTCTTCCTCCCAAACAATGTTAGGTGGATGGTTCCACAGTTTGGACACTAAATAAGGAAAAAGATTTGCTGGAAAAAGAATGGGCAGAGTTTTGAAACTGCAGTTGATGTGATAAGCAAGTAATAAGCAAGATGTTACAATGTTTGGTAAGGAGCTAGTGGAGTGTTGGAAGAAGCGTGCTAATATGGTCATACTTCCAGGTTCTAATATGGTCATACTTCCAGGTTCTAGTAAGATGTCTAGCCACTGCATTTTGGACCGGCTGATGTTTTTTATTACACTGATATGCTGATAATATGAAATCTTTGGATGACTAGTAATTTGGTACTAAAAACAGGTGTAAATTAAAAACCTCTGCATGTAATGTGCTAGTACATTTTATAATACTTTTAATCCTTTGAAAGCCAAGTTTCTACCATTTGCATAACCACATCTTAAAAATATAGTAGTCAACATTTGTAGCGGATCAAAAGGGTTTGTCAAAGTTTGTTTTTAGGTTTTAGGACAACTGTAGTGAAAGGTTTTGATCCACTTCAAACATTTACTACTGCATGTCATCAATGTCAAATTCAGTAATGTTAATTCGTGACCTCAAGGTTAGACTATTGTAATCCTTTACTGGGTGGTTAGTGTGTGAGCTTAAAATTAAAACGTTAAAATGTTTCCTAAAGATATCTCCCAAGGGTAACATGTAAAGCATGAAAAGCATCAGTCCAAGTACTGAGCCTCGTGGTACTGTATTAGTGATCAACGTTATAAATAAATATTCATATTGGTTGCATTTCTGCTTTTCTGGGCTAAAATTAGAGGTTTTTGTATTTTGTCACATCATAACTGCCATTTATATCTGTGGACTCTGAGTCAGTCTGTATTGGCTGTCTGATGTCTTTCCTTCAACATGAAATATTACTGGAATAACATAACTAAATCAGTTTTAGCACCAGCACATTGAATCACATCAATATTGAAGTCAATAGTACACTATAACATTCCTAACTTAATACCTTTCCACCTGTGACCTCTTTTACATGTAAAGTGAGTTATGCTTGTGATGATAATCAGTGACTTCCACTTTTCCTAAACGAGAAAACAATTCAGAGTCCCACCTCTATTACAGTTCCAAACACTATTTCAACAATCCACTATTTCAACAATATTAAAGAAACACACAAAAACATCACTGCACATAACATTCACGTTTATTTTTTAACTTTCTGTTCAACCACAAAGATATAATTAAAGCATACTGGTTAGCATATTTAATGCTACCGTCTGTGTTTGCATTAAACACAATGCTTTCGCATATTCACAGAAATAACCAGTCTCACGACTACTTTTGTTTTTACTCAGAATTAAAAAAAATCAACTAAATAGCGCACCTTTACATGCACATACTTAATCCGATTAGCTCAATAAGCCGAAAGCGTACATGGTCACGTAGTCACTACAGGAAAATAACCTGATTTATGAAAGAAGTCGTGCAAACGCAGCTTACTTGCATTATTAGGTTACTGATGTGCATGCAAACAGGGAAAACCGGTTATTATAATAAGCTGATAATTGTGAGTTATCGTCTTACTGGTGTGCACGTTAACGTGCTCATTGTGATGTCTTTCGCACTCGATAAAGGGAGAAATAGGAATAAATGAAGACTTGCATCCTTCGTTATTTTCTTTTTTAATTCAATTGTTATGTAATGCTTGGTCATCCCTGTACCCCTGGCACAATTGTTCCTATATTCTGTATCCATATTTTGCAAATAAATCAAACAAAAAAACCTGCAACCTTCGATCACCCCCTAATGGATACCCCAAAAAATTGCACTTAAATCACATTAACTTTTAGCTCACTTAAATCTTACTGATCTTACTCTACCTTTTTCTCATCTTTTTGAACGACAGTTCAATCACATTGAAAATATTATATCTTTTTTTACATGATCACTTTGATCTTATATGGTCACGTTGATCTTTTTAACCTCTACACTGTAAATGTATGCTTAGAAAGCATAGATGTATGTTTAAATATTATTTCACATAAATGAACCAATACCACTTTCTCCAGTTGGTTTTCCAACGGTGAAAACTGGAGGGAAATGAGACGCCCTGCTCTTGCAAACCTGCGTTTGTTTTTTTTTGTTTTTTTAATTAACATTTTTTTGTTATTTATTTTAATTTAATTTAGTTTTTGCCATTTCTTTCACTTATTTATGGGTGGTTTTTATACAGTTAGGTCCTTATTTTAACACTGACACAATTTTCATAATTTTGACATTGCATACCACCACAGTAGAATTAAAATTAAACATTAATTTAATTGAACAAAAAATTAAATAAAATGAAAGTACAGGCTTTAAGCTTCAATTCATGGGGTTAAACAAAAAAATACCATAAAATGGTAACATTTGGTTTCCGTCAGAAGACAGGTCACAGAAGACTTCTCCATGGTCTGTTCTGCTCAGGTGTAGTCTTTTGGCAGGCGAGCGTATTGGTTATAATAAGATATAGTTTTAGATATAGTGTAGAAGATATAGTAGAACCGCAAATTAAATTTGCCCACAGTCCTCATTCATCTTAACACCATAAAACACAAAGTCAAAAAACAAAACAGTCTACATCTTGCAGTTGCACCTGAATTGGTAAAATATATGCAAAATTTTATACATACGACTTTTATACATACAACAAATTAAAAGGGGTTTATTTTATATTGTACATTTCAAAAAGCACCAGGAGAGGGAGACTGAGACTGAGAAATGTGTCATAAATCAGAAAAAAAAAATCTAAGCTTTGGAAGCTAAGACAAAATAGCTGATTGTCTTCATTTTCCCAACCTTGAATACACCCAGGGTCAAAGGATCAGGCATATAAAAATATTTATGGATACGAAAAGGGAAATTGGGGTTGTCCTTGTTAGTGTTAGTGTAGGCTTCTAAAATGTGGAACAATTGTAGGGCGGGGTTTGATTTGTCCTGCGGTAATTGATCGGAAGATGTTCGGCCAAGATGGCGACTGAGTAACATCGTTGTGCTGAGGCTCTGCACTTGATTGGTAGTTGACACATGTAAAGTGTATTTAGGGTGATAATATTTATACAACCGATCTAAGTAAGTCTTTTATCGTTCTTCCGTCCTTAATTCACTGTCTAAATTTAAAATGAGCGTGATGGACGAAGACAGGCCTGTTAGAAGTGGGGTCGGAAAATCAGACTGTCTCTAATTTACACCTAATAGAAGTTTGAGAGAGTGGAAAAAACGCAGCTGGGATTTCTGAATCCCATGCAGTCTCTCGAGTCTACAGTGAAAGACAACACAGATTCACTAAACAGTGTGGTGGAGGCGCTTGAATTTATAAACAATCGAGTTGAAGAGGTAACTTGCAAGGTGAACTTGTTACAGAATAAGGTGGAATCACTGGAAAAAAGAGAACTGTGTGCTGCGTGAGAAATGCGAGGATCTGGATGCGTGGAATCTACCAGTCGGCGGTATTCAGGAGCAGATGTCCGAAAGATTTTAATCGATTTATTCAGCAAAGTTTCTCCTCAGATAGCAGACCAGCTCCTCTATACGCCTGATGTCGCTCATAGACTGGGTCCTCGTGTTGAGGTAGAGCGCTTGAGCGAACGTATCGTCGTACAGATCAGATCTGGAGGGATGCCAGAACCGCCACCCTCCTCAAAGAGAGGAAGATAAGGATTTTCAAAGGCCGAATGCAAATCAGCAAAGATGCCAGGAACAAACTTTGGCCGCTGGTCGAACGAATGAGAAAGGAGGGGAAGAGAGCAGGCTTCAGAGGGGTATGGTAGGAAGATTTCTGCAAAAGATTAGTTTGGATGAATGATGCTGCAATTTCCTCAACGAATATGCATTTGACCAAATGACTTTATCTGAACGGAAAAGAACAACCTTTCTTTTCTTCCTCTTATTCCAGATGGGATAGTCAGACTATGCTGTATTTAACTAAGATTAAAAGGCCTATTTGATGGTATTTGAGAAGTTGGATCCTTGATAGTTTTTTTGTTGTTGTTGTTGTTTTTTCCTTCTCTTCTTATTTGGGAATTGCTCAGGTTAAATATTGATCATCATTTTTTTCTGAAAATGACGTTATTTATTAATGTCAGAAAGAAGAACGTAAGAACACAATGAAAGAGAGATTATGTGAGAAAACTTGCAGAACAAACCCTGTAATCCAAGGATTCTCCACACGGCCCTCCTCCGAGGGAAAGAGTGCTACTGAGCTCCCCACCTCCTGAAAAGCAGTCTATTGCCTCTCCGGGCCGCCCATCCCTGGGCTTCTTCGTCATCTTCCTAGAGGACTTAGAGGTCAGCTGTGAACCTTACTGCGGGAGGCTCGATGTGCCGACCTCGACTAGGTCTCAGCACGGGGCGACTGGACTCAACACTGGCAGCTAAAGAGACACGCCTAAAAGATGTGCTGGATCGCCTTGGCCTGCCGTTGAAGTCCTCGACAGTGTCGCCGAATAGCCCAGCCTGAGAGATCGGGGTTTCAAGAAAGCGGACCTTCTCGACGTCCTTCATTTCCACCAGATTGAGCCATAAGTGCGCTCCTGGGTTGCTAAAGTGAACATCGCCTTCCCAAGGCACCTTGCCATGATCTTCATTGCCCAGAGGGCAAAGTCGGTCGCCGTGCGCAGTTCCTGCATCAACCGCGGGTCAGACTCACCCTCATGCAGCTGTTTCAGTGCCTTGACTTGCTGGTCCTGCAGGATAGCCGTGGCATGCAAGGCAAAAGCAGCCTGACCAGCTGCAGTGTAAGCCTTAGCACTGAGAGCTACCGTGGTCCTACAGGGCCGGGAAGGGAGACGTGGACGATTGCCCCCGGATGTGTTTTGTGGGCACAAGTGCACCACAACCGCCCTCTCCACCTAGGGAGGTCTGCGGGCATGGACCTGGTGGAGACGCTCTCACGATTACCCTCAGATCACTCAAAGTGCCAGCCGGTGGTCTTCTGCCTGAGACAGGGAAACCAGGACGGATGGCAGCTGAAGAACCTACTCCAAAGGATAGAAAAGGCACAATCACAGGACTAACAGAGGCATGGACTCGTATCATGATTATTTAACCACTTGACAAATTTTATTGCCGTTTTCTCTTAATCACAGGCTCTTAATAAGGGCTCCAAGCAAGACCCCAGCTACCAGTTTCTTGAGTTGTTGGTGTACTTTACTCAAATTATGCTAAGATGGTTCTTCATTTGATAGGAGTACAACTGTGTGTTCATAGAGGGACTGTGTGATTTACAGCTGCGCTCATTTCCATTCGGAGCCTGTAATGCTCTCCTTTTATTAAAAAAAGCTCATTGTCTTTCTTCTGCTGTTTGATGACTGATGAAATCAAACTTTATATCTTGGTTGGATTTGGTACCGTTTCTCACATCAACTGCATGACTTAAAGTCGCTTCATTATTTGGTGTCTACTGCAGACACATCACCGCTTGAATTGGATCTTCCATCCATAATGCTGCTGCCGTTGTCATCATTTTCTAATGAAAGATGATATGCACAATAATTTGAGCAACATATAAGCAATGCAAATACATTTGATGTAACTTGTTCATGTCACACATATATTTCTGGGTTCACTTCCTTACTATTGTTTAATGGTGTCACGTCTTTGGACTCTTTTGTTGTTGTTTTGATTTGTCCCATGTGCTCTGTGTGCCCTACTTTTTCGTTGCTCCTAATTGTCTCATTATGCTCAGGTGTGTCTTGTTAATTTAGTCAATTACTTTGTGTATTTATTCCCTGTGTGTTTCAGTTCAGTTTGTCCGGTCGTCGTTTATATGTGTGGTTATTTTCTGCCTGCCTATTTGTAAGGATATTGTTTCTTTTGTGTTTGGAAGCTTTATGTTTGTAGCATTCTCGTCTAGCGCTCCTTCTCTCGCAAACCACACCCTGACAAATGGACAACGTCACACATTATTTTAAATAACGTTTAAACCACAGCAATAAAATGTCAGCAATAAATCTTTTTACGTTTTTAAAAATGGTTTGATATTGTCAATGTAAAGTTGGTATGACAATGAGAAAAATGTGTATATGAGTGTATGTGCAAAGATCCTTTTGATCTTTAAAGCTGCAGTCTGTAACATTTTTTTGGTTAACAATTATCCAAAATCAATATTTGAGCAAGTACATAACCAGCCAGTGTTCAAAACCATTGCCTTACTTTACCTCAATTCACAACGATTAGCTTACAATGATATTTTTTATTTTGAGTGGTACGGGTGGGTTTTCGTGGGAAATCCCGGCATGGCACTGCATCATTACGTCACGTCTGTAAACATAAAGAAGCTGTCCTACGGCCTCATTTGGTGGAGGTTTTCGCTGGAGGCGCATCGTTTAATTATAGCCTACTTTAATTAACTAGTTTAACTAATTATAGCTAGAATAATTAAATGTCAACAAATCATTTTGATGGCTGATTGTAATCCAGATACACTTTTGTTTTTCTGTGCAGGGACACATCAAGGTTTCTTATGTAAGATTTGATGTATGTTGTGTTAGACGTGTGCTCTTTTATGCCTTAATTGAGCTGTTTATAGCAGCCATAATGGTCTCACAAATGGTTACGGAGCTGGTCAAAGCTCCAGAAAGAGTCTGTGGATCCGGCGGTGATGAGATCTGAACTCTTTACCTTTCAGGTGTCAGAAATGCAGTGGATTTGGATTTAAAAGAAGAGACCCAGATGATTTACCTTTGGACTGGTGATCTATTACTGGACAAACACAATTTATCATCAACTCAATAAATAACCCAAATCAGACCTTTGGAAAGTAGATGTCATTGGCTTTTTTTAAATCACTTTTACCAAAAGTGCCTTTAAAAGCTGTTTGAATTTATTATTATTACATCCCCTTAGATTTCACTGTATAACATGCATGATGAAAGATCTTTTAACTGCAGTTTTATACCTGTCTTTTTGTACTTAAATCATTTTAGTAGGTGCTTGTGTTTTTATTGATATTGATCAATGACCTGTGATACTGTAGATGGCGACATATTATTACTAGAGCCAGATTTATTGTTTAAGATTTATTTTTTCAGTTTTTTATTAAATTCAAAAGACTTTAGATTAGAATCTTATTTAAAAGTTGCAATAACCTTTTGATGAATTTACAAAACCTGGTGTCTCATAATTATTTAAAAAGTTTACTGCATAATCCAAAGGAGGAATTAATGGTTTGTAATTGTTTTTGGTTATATCTTCGTTATGCATTACGTGGTCATGTGTTAGTAATTACTGTACACTCTTGTCATATGTTATATAGTCGTGTGTTAATTTTTACTGTACACTCAATGCACACAATGCCATAGAATAACCTTTTTTATGTAAATGGTTAAATGAAGAACCTTTGCGTTTCACAAATGGTTCTTTGTGGCGAAAGAAGGTTTTTCAGATTATAAAAAGGTAAAAAAACGGTTCTTTAAAGAACCTTTCACTTATTGGTTTTCTGTGGAACCAAAAATGGTTCTTCTATGACGTCACTGTGAAGAACTTTTTAAGTGCCTTTATTTTTAAGAGTGCATGTTACTCTGTAGTTTATTTGTATAAGCAAACTTAAAAGAAAATGAAAATTCTGTCATTTTCAAGTAGTTCTAAACCTGTTTAGTCGAAAAGATATTTTAAAGAAAGTTTGTAACCAAGCTGTTTTGGTTCACCATTGATCTCCATAGTATGTTTTCTCCTCTTTACTAAAGAAAACAAGTTGTTCCATTGAAAGAGTTCAACTCAGTTCAGCACATATAAACAGTTCCATATTCTGTCATTTTTTGAACTGTATTATAGCAGAAATTCAGGTCAGTGTCAAAATCCAAAGTGCACTTTAAAATTGCTGTTCTTGCCTGACACAAGACTGTAAAGTTATCACTTATGAACTATGAAATTCATAACCAATGCTCTCAGTGGATCATTTATTTTCAGTAAATAATGTATTTTTAATTTAAGTTTTACATCAAATCTATGAATTTGGTTCAGTGGATCAATTCAATTAGGAATGGCTTCATAAATAGTTAAATTCCTTTTATTTGTGTTTTAAAGGTAACATTTATTTGTATTTTTAATTATTTGCTGCAAAACTAAATATTTATTAGGGCTGTATGACAAAGATTAAAATAACAAATTGTTCTTACACTAAAGAGACATTTGAGACATTTTAATCTCTTAATAATTGCGGCTTACCTGTGACAGTGATGTTACCACATTTGGATCTGATCCCAGGTGCTTTGTTTCGGTGCAAAGGTTACTCTGTTCTATCTTTTGGCCCCTCCTTTATTTCAACTACAGGGTACATAAGAGCAAGACTAATGACCCACGTTAGACTTAAACAAGTGATTGATCCGCCCATGTGCGCAGTAGATTTCTCTGACTATGGCTATAACAGAAGCGTTACTCTTGCAGGGCTCTGGGATAGGTACTGTATTTGGTGCCCTGCTGTTGTGTTTGGTTATTTATCTGTTCTCCATCAGCTCCAGGTCTAAGGATGACGGAAATAAGTATCCCCCAGGACCCAAACCTCTGCCACTTCTGGGGAACCTGCACACGCTCGACCTCAAGAAAACCTACCTGAGCCTTTGGGAGGTGAGCAGAAATGCTTCAGACGGCTGGTTTTATTTTTGATGATTTGACGTACAGCGTTCTAACGTTTACTAGTAAATGGGGATAGATTTAGATCAAGGATAAATCTCAATTACATGTAGACTAGATAGATTTCTGATTTCTGACCTAGCTGTATACTCTATATTTCCTAGCGATTGAGTAAAAATCTGCTAGTAAACCAACCAGACAGAGCACAGGCAAGGTGATGCCAATCTAGCTCCATCTTCTCTGTCTTACAGCTGTCAAAACAGTATGGGTCGGTTTACACGGTGCACATGGGCCCCAGAAAGGTGGTGATATTGTCAGGATACAAGGCTGTCAAGCAGGCGCTAGTACACCTTTCAGAGGAGTTTGGAGACCGAGATGTTACTCCCATATTTCATGATTTCAACAAGGGATATGGTAAGAAGGTTCTAACCGAATTGTCAAATTAACAATGTCAAATTAATTCAACACTTCAGAGTAATGGATCGATGCTTTCTCTATAGGGATTGCATTTTCCAACGGTGAAAACTGGAGGGAAATGAGACGCTTTGCTCTTTCAAGCCTGCGAGACTTTGGAATGGGCAAGAAAAGAAGCGAAGAGATTATCATTGAAGAATCGCAATGCTTAAAAGAGGAATTTGCGAAATATATGGGTAAGTCTGCAAAGCCGATGATGTGACTGAAACAGATTTAAATATTGACATCTTGTTCATGTGCAGGAAAACCATTTGAAACAACTCTACCGATGGCCATGGCTGTCTCAAACGTCATCTCTGCCATTGTCTACAACACCAGATTCGAATATAGCAACACTAATCTACATCGCATGGTTAAACGATCTTATGAAAACATGAGGTTAACCGGATCAGCTTCAGTTCAGGTACCCAGACATTTCTGATGCATTATTTTGGAGTGTATGTGCATCGTTCAATGACGCATTATGTGGTTCTGCTCGTTTGTAGCTCTACAACATGTTTCCTTGGATCAAATCCCTCTTGTGGCGAATCGGAAACGCATCGTGAGCAACGTCAATGAAACCATAAGGCAAAATGAGGAAATAATAAATGGCCTGAGGAAGACTATAAACCCTCAGGACCCCAAAGGAATCGCTGAATGTTTCCTGATACGACAGCAAAAAGACAAGGTACTGCCTGTAGCTTTAGATAATAGATTCACGACTGCATTCTGACTCGTCACTTTCTTGGCCTCATCATTTCTGCAGGAATCTGGCAAAACAGACTCTTTCTACAATTCGATGAATTTATACTATACAATGAACAACATATTTGGTGCTGGTACCGACACCACGGCCACAACACTGCGCTGGGGTCTTCTGCTCATGGCCAAATACCCTGAAATACAAGGTATGTCTGCATCTAAATCCAGGACTATTGCATTACTTTATAACAGTTTGAATTCTGGACGTTACTAAAGCTAATTATAAACGCGCGAAGTGGTAATCAGAGTTAAGTATATAGTAATGATATTCATATTGCTCATATTGTCATTGTCTTGTTAATTTAACTAAGCTAAGGTCCACAATGAGATTGACCAAGTGATCGGTGGACGTCAGCCAGTGGTGGAAGACAGGAAGAACTTACCATATACAGATGCTGTGATCCATGAAACTCAGAGATTTGGAAATATATCACCCATCGGTTCCCCGCGTCGCACCACCTGTGATGTTCACCTGAACGGATATTTCATAAAGAAGGTCTGGGTCCAGCAAGAGCACGCAATGGTTTGATTATGTGCTTGCACCATGTGCTATAATTGTTTTTTTTTCAGGGTACCAGTGTGTGGCCTCTATTGGTATCTGTACTTATGGATGAAAATGAGTGGGAAACTCCTGACCGCTTCAACCCAGGACACTTCCTAAATAAGCAGGGCCAGTTTGTCAAAAAGGACGCCTTCTTGCCCTTCTCTGCAGGTGCAGTAGACCTCAGATTCACTATTTATTGTGCAGTTACCGATGCTTTTTATTGATCTTCTGCTTATTGTTGTTCTCAGGTCGCAGGGTTTGTCTTGGAGAGGGTTTGGCCAGGATGGAGCTCTTCCTGTTCTTCACCTCCCTTCTTCAGCATTTCCGCTTCACTCCTCCTCCTGGAGTGTCTGAAGATGATCTGGATCTCAAACCAGTCGTGGGCTTCACCCTGAACCCGGCCCAACACAAAATGTGCGCAGTCAAGCGGTCTTAACCTGCTATATTTGCTACACTTTATGTCTGGTTTGCTTTTGTTTTGTTCGCTTGTATACCGCATTTGTGTTCATTCAGTGTTCATTACTTTTTAGATGATACCTATAGTGCCTTTGCTTTTCTCTACAAAAGCGTGTAAATACATCTGTCAATTTAAAATCATGCAAATATATTTGGTAAAACTTATGATAGCGCTTAAATTGCATTGCCTACAGATGCTTCTTAAAAGATGACTGATATTCAATAATACAATGCTTAAATAAATGAACTTTTCTACATTTTTGGTTTGTTCTTGGTTTTTATGCATTTGCAAAAAATCGGCACATGCTTGTTTAGTTCTATTTATAGTAGTTAAATTAGGATCTGGTTAAACTAAACCAGTTCTTTTTATAAACTGATTTTCACATAAGCCTATGGCTGAGTAACTTTAGCTAAGGTTTAACTGTCCACTAAATAAACCTCAAAGGTTATATTTTGACCAAGATGGAGCTCTTTCCTATTCAAAAATGATTAATGACTCTTTCTGAAGACCTGACATTAATAACTTGTTCTTGGTTAAAAAAAAAATGTTTCTGATTTTATGCAGTTTTTTTTTTTTTACTTTAATTAAGTACAGCATCATTTGTCATGGCACATGATTGCTCGATTCCACTTGATGTGAATAATAGACAATGTTTCGTTCCCTGAATATGAATATTTTTCGAAACGTCTTAGATTTATCTTGCGGGCCGTCTGAGGAAATGCAATTGTTTTGCCTATCCACGAACACAGACCATTAATTCACAAAAACTGTCCTCATGTCCCCTTCTCCATGCATATGTCAAACCACAGTGAACTCTTCTCATAACCAGGGTACTGATGTAAAGTTCAGCAAACTCTCACACTCGTGTTCGACAGGGTCTCTATAATGTTCACTCATTCACTTATGTGGAATTAAAATGCCGTTTTATTGATAGATGCATAGATAGGCAGAGTGAGAGAAAACACCCATAGATAAATGTTAAATTATAAACCAGTTGATTCACCATGAAACAAATACTGCAAATTATAATGCGATATATTACAAACTAGTGCTTATATTTTTTTATATACAGCAATATGCATTGGCAATATATAGCTATATATTTATACATACAGATATATATATATATATATGAAGACAACATAACATTTGATCCTCTACTGAGAATATACTGCATATGTTCCACTATAAATGTAAGTATTTGTACACACATTCACAAATGAGTTAAAGATGATTTCTTGTTCCCAACATGCTTTGCATCTGACAGTTAAAAGATAATGAAGTGCTATGTCATATGTTTTGCTAAATATTAATACAGGGGGAACATCTCTTAATGTTCCATTATTTTGAAATGCACAAGGGTTTCTGGTATGTGTAATTATTAAGCGTATTAGGCATTATTCAGCAACATGATTATTAGTTTTTTATTTTTATGTTTTGACTATTTTAGTTTTGAATCCTTTTATCATTATTATTATTATTTGTGTATGTTCTGGGATGATGATCTTCTTCCCGATAGCTATTACAGGTCGTCCGTTCACCACATGGACACTCTGGCTGTGTTCAAAATGGCTGCCCAGTACACAGTGTATACCATACAAAACAGTATACAATAAGAAACAAATGTAGCATGCTTAATTGTCACATGACAAACACAAACATTAATTCAGCACAGCCGTCGAGGCTTTTATCTTACAAGAAATGTGCTTTTTATACAGGCTTGTTAATTAGACTCATAGTAAGTAAACTGTTGCCCAATCGAATTCAGCTGATAAACTTGACATATTCAAATAATGCTCATTTAGATTTCTTTAGATTGGCCCTTTAGATGTGCGTTTATTCATGCAAACTAGGTCTGTCATGATTGCAACTTTTTGTTTTGTCAAGTGGCTTTTTGTCATTTTAACTACATATAGCTGTGCAGTACATAGAGAACTGAGACAACCTTTCTCCAGCACCTGGTGCTACGCAAAGTCACATCACTATACGAGACGAAAAAACTCACATACTGAGCCAAGACAGTGTCTTAGCCACATAAAGTGCAAAGTGTGCAGACTAGTCCAAACAGCAAGGGAGCAAAGTGCAGAACCCAGTGTGCAAACTAGTGCAAACAGTGCAAGGACAAAAACCGCAAAGAACACGAAACACAAGACAGCAATCGATACAGAGTGCAAGAGTGCATATGGAAAAGAAAGTCCATTCAGGTGTGACTGTTGAGGAGTCTGATGGCTTGAGGAAAGAAATTCAGCAGTATGCTCCGGTACCTCTTAGCAGATGGCAGGAGGGTGAATAGTGTGTGTGTGGGGTCACGTGCTATATTGTGCTATATGATGAGCTCAAGATTTATGTCCACATCACACTTCAGGTGTTACCTCCCACAACACACACACACATTATCGACGATATAAAACAGCACCTTCTCTTCTCTTGGGTTGAAGAGTCGTTGTCTTCTGCCAGTGATTTTCCTGCAGCTGATCATCTCCTCTCACTGATGCTCCTGAGCTCCAGAAAAATACTAAAAACAGAGAATTTTTCTCACGTGAATTTGGGATTAAAGTAGAGGTCAATCTTGTCTCCATCAGTTAAAATCACAGGTTACTATCAATTATCTTTCTCGTTTTAGCATTTCTTACATTATAGTGAAAGCGCTCTTTCACACCTTGATGCAAAGAGGATCAGAATACTTAAATATATCCAGGATTTAAAATAAAGGATGGTCTAAAGAGTTTCTGAGTGTTTAAAAAGTTTGATAGCTGTAAATTTGTATGAAGTTTATTTGTTGTTTTTTTTATTGCTGTCTCTTTTGTACAAATGTTTCGCAACAAAGCCATTTCTCCCCTGACATCCATTCAAAAAATTAATTGTCATGATGCAAAATTATTGTGCAAATAGGTATATTGACAGCAGATGTCTCTCTTTAATATAAATGTGTTTGCTGGCATCATGGGTAAAAAAGATGGTGATGGGTTCCTTCGGCATCGATAAACACACACAAGTCTTGGGCAGGCAGGACTAGAGGGATATGCTATGTTGGAGACACAGAACATAAAGACATTATTAGCAACGTTAAACGGGGCAGACTTCCTCATCTGTCAGACTGCTGTTTTCATCTGACTGCGAGCGACTGACTTTTTTGCTCTTCTCTCGGGCGTTGCTCCTGAACTCAAGAAAAACCGAAGGTCATCGTTCTCAGGTGTGTTTTGGGTCCATCAGTGAAGATCGCAAGGTTAAGGTTTTATTTTCTTTGGGCTTTTGTGCTATGTTTTAACCTAACTGTCACACACGAATGATAAAATAGTGTTTCTGGTTGTCTTTCAGCCTCTGCTCTTCGCTAGATCTATCATCTGAGGGATGTTCTGAATCAAGATGCTGCTGATCATCGAAGCTCTTCTCATTTTAGCTGCTCTAGGACGGGTAAGCTTGCGTTCTAGTGTGAATATAATAGACATGAATACTGATGAATGATTGTTATGATTCCTGTGGCCGCAGGGTCAAAGAGCTGCCGGCACAAGAAAAATATATCCACTGGATATGGCAACGAGTTCAGTTGATGATCAGTATGACGGTTGTACTGTAAAAATGGCGCATCTGGTGAAAACGAAATATCTCCAGAAAGAAATCAATAACTCTGTTGAATTTAAAAATGCTTGGCAAGAAGGAGAAGTGAATGCCACAGCACCAGAAGACAACTTAACAAGGAATCATTCAATTGCCATTTACGTCTACACCAACTTTAATTCTAATGTATACCGCAATTTCAACACGGCTGTTCGTAATGGTAAGAAAAACTACACAAAGCAAGCATTTAATTGGTATTCACTTCAGTTTTTGTTAACGGACGCGATCAAGGTATTGACTGAAACGCAAATTAAATGCAAGGTAACGTATCGCGGTACCAAAGCTCAATTTTATCAAAATGTTAAAGGCAAGAAGATTCGCTTCGGATCATTTACATCCTCTTCTCTTGAACGTAAAGTAGCGCAAGATTTTGGGAATATATCTTGTTTTGAGATCAAAACCTGTGAAGGAGCTGATGTGATCAAATATTCGAAGTATCCTGAACAGAAGGAGGTGCTGATTCCTCCATACGAGAAGTTTAAAGTCACCGCTGTCAAGACAAGAAAACGTTACAAAAGTCTCTGGTGCGACACTGTCTACAAGTTGGAAAGCTCTGGGAAAAGAAGCGACCTGAACTGTGCAGTGGCCTTCAAGAAACCATCCGGATGCCTTTCTCAAAAGCTAATGTTTAATCAAGGCCAATCAAACGGTCGGTTTAAAGGAACACTGTGTGGTTGTCAGCAATGGCATCAGATGCTTGTAAACCAACTTAATCCTGCTGAAGTAGATGGTCTGAAACGCTGCTGCTGCTGTAGAGTTTGAGCTGCTGGAATGCTTCCAAATGAATGTTAAGTGCATCCTTATATTTGATTTACATAATACGCTTTATTTTAGATTTACAAAATACTGTATCTTAGAACATGATCTACTTAATATCCTAATGATTTCTGCCCTAAAAGAAAAATCAATCATTTTGGCCAGTTCAGAGTATGTTTGATTATTGCTTCAAATATATCCCTGCTATGTGACTGATTTCCTAGTCCAGGGTCACGAATGAATGACTTAAGAAAATGTCTATTTACTCATTTACCATGTATTTATTTAGCTCTTTTCTCACTGCCTTTGCCTTGCCGTAATAATACTTGTTGAATGTGTGCTGGCCAGACAAGGCTATTCAATAAACTCTGAAAATGCTCATTCTAACCAACCCGGTCTCCTGTCTGCCTCACAAGTTAGTTGGAAAGAATTAATGCCTGGTTCTGGGTATCAGACAAAATGCATTTCTAAATGGTCTTGCACGAGCCATATTACTTATGCATAATCATTTTGTGTCACTTGAAAAGAAATGTACGTTATGTAACACAGGAACATGGGAGGGGAATAAAAAGCCTCTGCAGAGGATCTTGAACCCGTCTTGAACTGAGAATTGCGAAATGACTAAATAAACTTCCTGTATTGTGGCAGTTCTTTGTGCTCTGGATATCACTGAACATGCAGGTGACGTGTTTGTATCCATCCTCAACCTGATCAGATCTAAACTCTTCACTACAACAGTGACCTACAGAAACAGAAATGATTCAGAGCATGTTGGCATTTAGACTTGGCTGGCCGCTTGAACTGCTTTTTGTTACAATACTGAAATCTCCTCTAAGAGCAATTCTGAGTCTTCAGGAGCAAAATGTGAAATTTCAAGCGACTCCAAGGGCATGTCCCGTAGTTAGAACGGTTCAAGAACGGAAACTTCTGCTTTTAAGCATGCATATGGGTACATACTCAAAAAGAAAAAAATGGTTCTTCAGACAACATAAGACACCAAAGACTGTGAAGTAAACGATATAACATTTTTAAGAAGAGGTAGCAAATTCAGGGATATGCAAAAAGCAAGCAAGCGTTGAAATATAAAGCCAAAAGGGAACCACTTGTAATTTAAAAATAGATTATGCATGAATGCAGTTTCACATCCACCTGCACATCTACAACATTACATTGGTGTTGGAGAATTAGAGACCAAGCAGCAAAACTGCAATGTCTACATTTTCTTGCAAAGACAATGGCAGTCAAAATATATTTGGTGTGGACACAATACAGGAAGTGAGGTCATATGTTTGCACCTCTTTGATGAGCGTGGAAATCTGACCCTGTGTCTCAATGTGCGTACTATCTGTGCTAAGAGGATCGAAAGTGAGTAATATCAGATAGAATTTAGTATGGAGAGCATTGGGATGCTACTGGTCACTGTCTGACATTATACCGTCATAGAAAGTAAAAGGTATGCGTAAAATCCACCCAAAAACTAAATAAAATGTGAAAGCGCAAAGAAGCGAAAGCCAGCAGAACAGTTTCACAACAGTTATGGGAGCAACTGCGCTGAAGCCATATTGATTCAACTTTAATAACCGATCCATCAATTATTACAACCACTGCATTAATATTTCTTTGCTATCTGAAAACTTCCTATTGGTACTTTGCACTAAAAACTAATGTCATTGGCCCGCTGTACGCTCTACTTTACTTATTCGAATAGATCATTTGTTTTCACATGCACACACCCAGAACACATGGATACAGATATTTGGAAGACGAACAAGCCAACTTCCTGATTGTTTTGTTTGCCATCTTACTGACTGACGATTTTCTCCTTTCGAAGAAGTTTGTGAGACAGGGATTGCACTGAATCAAGACGATGCTGATCATCAAATCACTTCCTCTCATTTTATCTGCTCTCTTACAGGTAAACGTGTGTTCTGTGGGAATATTACAAACATGAATATAGACATGAATCACTTAAAGGCATTTATGTGTGAACAAACTCGAAAAAGCTACAGTGTACCGCTATTTCGGTAATGTTGTTTACGTTGATAAAGAAAAATCGTACAGCGGCATACAGGAGTAAAATAACCCACGGTTTATCTGTAAATCCCTGAAAAATTAAGATTGAAGTTCAAACAGGGAATCACTGATATGTTCAACAATAGTTTCAAAATTCAGTAAAATTTCCAAAATATTGCACAATTTAAAAAACTGCTCACTGTACAAATGTAAGAAACACAAAAAAAAAAAAAAATTAAGTTAACAAATAAAGAAATAAAGAAATGATTGAAAAATAGATCCCCCCAAAAAAGAGTTAAAACCTGTCATCGTTTACTCACCCTTGCGTAGTTACAAACACAAAGGAAGATATTTTTGAGAAATTTTTGGGTCACCATTGTATCAGTATTTTTTTCTTCCTATATGGAAGTCAATGGCGATCCAAAACAGCCTGGTTATAAACTTTTTCAATTATCTTCCTTTGTGAAAGAAATTCATACAGGTTTTATAACTACTCGAGGGTGAGTAAATGATGACAGAATTTGTAATTTTTGGTGAGCTATTCCTTTAAGTAGTCATGTGTTGGCGAAATGTAACACTTTGCTGAACGGATAAATACACCTACTGGTCGAATTGTTTTAATACCCTAGCTCTTGACTATGTTATTTAAACTCTTCTCTAAATCGGATGACGAAATGATGCTGCAAACTAAACGGGATCACATGAATTTAGTTTCATTTAAACTCAGGATCTGTGTTGCATCTGAACCTTTGATAGAGTCAGAATGGCTCAAACTGATCTGGAGTAAAAGCGCGATACATATAAAGCTTTTTTACGTGCCTAACCGAAAACTCAAGAGTTTGTCCTGTGTTAAACCACACGGATCTTCACAAGCGCATCATTATGATGAGCTTAACAGTTTGTTTAGCACGCTTCAGCCGTTACCTCACCACAAAACATACACAGGCACACACACATTATCAACGATATAAAACAGCAGCGTCCCCGTCTCTTGGGTTGAAGAGTCGTTGTCTTCTGCCGGTGACTTTTCTGCAGCTGATCATCTCTTCTCGTTGATGCTCCTGAGCTCCAAAAAGAGACAACAGTTTTCTCACGTACGTTTGCGATTAAAGTAGAGGTCAAATGCCTCCATCAGTTAAAATCACAGGTTAAACTGCACTGTATTTTTTGTCTTTCAGCATCTTCTCTTCACTAGATCTATCATCTGAGGGAATCAAGATGTTGGCTCTTCTCATTTTATCTGCTCTAGGACGGGTAAGCCTGTGTTCTAGTATGAATATTACAGACATGAACACCGATGATTGATTCTTATGATTCCTGTTGCCGCAGGATCACAGAGCTGATGGTACAAGAAATACGCTTCCACTGGATATGGCGCCAAATTCGGTTGATGATCAATATGAGGGTTGTAGAGAGAAAATGGCAGACTTGGTGAAAACAAAATATCTGCAGATGGAAATGAGTAACTCAGAACTGTTTAAGAACACTTGGCATGACGCTGAAAAGAAAGCCAACAATCCAGAGGATGATTTGAAGCAGATTCATTCAGTCGCCCTTTATGTGTACACTAACAACAATTCTAATGTGTTTCGTGACTTTAATAATGCTGTTCGTGGTGAGAGACAAAAGTACAAAGACAAGACATTTACATGGTATTCACTTCACTTTCTGTTAACAGAAGCGACACACATTCTGAAGAAAACGCAAAATGATTGCTATTCAACTTATCGAGGTACTACAGTTGAATTCGATAAGGACTCTCTCAACAAAGAGATTCGTTTCGGCTCATTTACGTCCTCCTCTTCGGACCAAGCAGTAGCGAATAGTTTCGGACCTAGATCCTGTTTTGAAGTTCACACTTGTGAAGGCGTTTCTGTGATAAAATACTCAAAGTATCCCGATCAGAAAGAGGTGCTGATTCCTCCGTATGAGAAGTTCAAAGTCACTGCCGTCAAGACAAAAGGTCAGAAAGGTGCTTGGTGTGACACCGTGTTCACTTTGAAAAGCACTGGGAGAGTAAGTAACAGTAACTGTGGTGTTGTTGCAAAAATAGTTCAAGACAGGCAGAAAATTTTAATGATTAAATCTTAATTCAATTTTCCAGTTTACCTGCTTTGTCTTCATGGTCTTTCACATGTAACGCTGTGTATGTAAAATGAATAGGCAAAAAAAAGCATGCTTTAACACTCTATTCTGTGTGTAATTACTCCAATAAATGTTTTTTTTTAATATTCAAAATTTCCTCTCAGACTTGTTTTTTTTTCCTTTTTAAATGTGAGTAAAATAAGGTGCTGCATAAAAACGATCAACCTTAATGTTGTATAGGTGTACACAGTGCAAACTTTTGCTGTGGTCTTGGTTATCAGCACTCGTTTTAATGTTGACTGTGCAAGCAAAAAAAACCTAAACGTTTTTAGGTGAACTATTCCTTTAATAGCAACTGATCATGCACCAAAGTGACTACCATCTGTTTTTTTTTAGCATGCTATCAGCTCAGCGCTAATATCGACATTACAAACAAGTTGTGTATACATTAATGTGACTAAAATGTTGTTTACATATAAAAAAAAAATTCAAAGAACTGTTTTTTTTTTAGCCTTTGCTCGTTCAGTGCGAAACCCACACAGACCTTCAAAGTGTTGCGCTAGATAAGTTTAACCATATAGCTGAGCCAAATGCAACAAGATTAAAAAAAAACTCTCTCTCTCACACACACACGTTTGCTTAGTGAGTACATTGCATAGACTTCCACTGACTTTCTATCAAAATGTTATTTTATAAAATTTGAATTTGAATTTGATTTATATCCCCTAGACCTACCCCTAATCCTAAACCTACCACCACAGAAACATGTTCAGAACAATAGATCTTCATCAAAACAACATTCGGCTGATTTATATGCCTTTGTAACTAGCGAGGACCAGTAAGTTATATTTTTTTAAATCAAGGTAAATTGTACTTAATTTTCCAGAACCGTGCAAGTACTAAAGGGCAGTACTAAATGAAAAATAAAATGTTACAAAATAAAAAGAATTTGGACATTTTCCTTATGTTCAAAAGTTTTCACACCCGGGTCTGAATGCGTTGTATTCCCTTCTGGAGCGTCAGTGAATTTTTAAACCTTTTTTAGTTGTTGTGTCCTCAATTATCCTCATAATGAAGTATTTTTTTTTTTTTTTGTCTTGCAACCAAACCACTCAAACGACACACTCACAAATGACGTCCCAAACGTCATTAAAGTTACCCGAGAGCGGCCAGCACAACACACAGTATTTCTCAGCAGCTTAAAACCACACTAAGGACTGTATAAGTTACTAAATAACACTCCATACAAAAAGCTAAGCCAAACAGCTACAAACACCTACTTCGGTAGTCCATGACAAAGATAAGGGATGGCCTTTCGACCATGACGCACTCCAGGGGACATATATATATATATATACCCTAATGGGGAGAAAACATCGCTACATACGGGTTTCATTAGCTGAAAAAATACAGTCCTTTTAATATGACAGCACCTGTGTTAATATAAAAATAACTGATATTGCTATTTTATATATATGATATAAGTTTAAATATATTGTGATTAAGTGTCTCCTGTTGCCTAAATTTGGAGTTGGTTTAGTCCATTATATTGTCTAGACCATTTGATTTAACTCAACTTTGTGCAACATCTTGGCTTATTGTTTATGGAACATTTCAAACTGCTCTTTTTTTGTTGACAACACACCTGTTCAAACTCGTCCTTGAGCTTTCATCGCATCAACCTGAACACGGGTGAGATGCGTTCCAGACAAAACCATTTAAAAGATCTTTTGTGTCATTGTCAACTGTTTCACGAAGGAATAACGGCGTGGGCTTCAATGGAAGTAAGGTCAGATTTTTAATGGATCGCCATGAAGCCGTGAAGTAGTTTCAACAAATACAGAAAAACGACACACATTCATCCAGTTTTGTTTAAAGACGTTAAAGAGATTTAAAGGAAAACGTTAAATAAATGCTGTTTCTCAGTTACACAGGGTTTTCAATTTTGTTAACAGTCTTATTAGACAGCATTTCGTTACAATGGGCCTATTTTGTACTCAATATAAAATGTGTTTCCTCATTTAATGGAGCCAATTACTGTATTATACTACTACTATTATATATATTCGTTGATTTTCTTGAATTTCCTGCCATAAGAACTCATACATTTTAAAATATCATACTTGCAAAACTAATAATAGCTGTAGGAGATAATGCCAAAAAAGACCATTTTGTTGACTTTACTGAAATATCTGTCTATATGACTTTCTAAATAAAGTCTTCTGGGTGTGCAATGTACCGTGATCATCATCATTTATCTCTTTCTCTCTCTCTCTCACACACACACACACACACACACACACACACAGAACACACACAGAACACATTGACATGGATGATGTGTAATACACAAAAGCCAGCTTTCTTGTCAGGTAGTTTGAAGAGCTGTTTCATGAGCGACTGGTTTTCTTCTCTCACTGTTGCTCCTGAACTCCTGAAACTACTTTCTCAGGTAAGTTTGAGTTTATTGAGTTAAAACTAATATAAAAATTGCTTTCCGTTTATATTTCGAGGGGGTAGATTTAGTACGTGTGAAACGCTGTTGCATTTCTTCCGGATCTAGATCATCGGAGGGGTTTGACTGAATCAAGATGATCGTCAAGCTCTTCTTCTCACATTAGCTGCTCTAGGGCAGGTAAGCTTGTCTTCTAGTATGAAAATTGCAAACACGAACGCCGATGGTTTATCATTATGACTCCTGTTTCCGCAGAATCACAAAGCTGCTTCTTCAGGACGGATACATCCACTGGACATGGCACAGAATTCAGCTGACGATCGATATACGGGTTGTGCAGAGAAGATGGCCGACTTGGTGAAAACAAAATATCTTGAGAAGGAAAGATCTGCCTCAGCTGAATATAATAAGACTTGGCAAGAAGGTGAACAGAAAGCCAAGAAAGCAGAGGATGGCCTGCAACAGGTTCATTCAGTTTCTATTCACGTTTACACTAACAAAGACTCTAGTGTATACAGTAACTTCACCGGTGCTACTCGTGACTGACAAACAGAAATACAGAGAGGGCGCGTTCAGGTGGTATTCGCTTCACTTTCTGTTGACGGAAGCCATTCAGGTTCTGAAGAAAACTCAAAACAGATGCTATGCAACCTATCGTGGCACAAATGTTAAATTTGATGTTCGGAGCAAAGAAGTTCGACTGAGCTCATTTTCATCCTCTTCTCTCGATCGCGAAGTAATACGGGGTTTCGGAAATGTGAGTTGCTTTGAAATCTACACTTGCGAAGGTGCCGACCTGACGAGATACTCAAAGTATCCTGAGGAGAGAGAGGTGCTGATTCCACCGTACGAGACGTTTAGTGTCGCTGCCGTTAGAAACAGGACAGATCAGCCCGATCTCTGGTGTGAGACTGTGTATGTGTTGAACAGCACTGGGACAAGAAGTGACCTGAACTGTGCATTGATTAACAGAGGGAACCGTGCTGCTTTCTTTAATGTTTTACTCATTTTGCAAATATTAGTTTGCAAAGCGTTTACCTGCTGACGTGTATATTCTCGCATCGTCAAATGTATATTCTAGGCGCGGTATAATTTTTAACAGGCATGGGAGAAAACGAACAATAAATTTATGTATATCCACTTGTCGAAGACTTTTCTATTATACATTAACGTTGCACACCTGATGCAATTTTGTGGACTTGTTTCGTGAACGCGATTGTTGTTTACAGTGTCCTCCAATATATAAAGCCTTAAGCATGTTTTATCGAGTCCATTTGACGATTTAAAATGCAATGCAGGTATTGTTATTAAATGCTATATTGTTTGAATAAAAGCCATTTTTAAAAACCCGTTTGGGCACATGAGAAAACAATGCAGGTAAATGCACAAAACCGTAAAGATGATGGAAAATCCAAGTAATAATTTCGAGAGGTATTCATATGCTACAGGAAAAAAATGCAGTTTCACAGAGAGTTTGGTGGTCTGTATACAAACGTTCAGGGATTTAATGAAAGAATTAAAAAAGGGTTCACACATTTAATGTTTTGTTTTGTTACATCATGGTAGTTTTATGTCTCAACTACCCACATTTTTTTCAGAAGAACCTGGAATGGACAAACAACCTAGCAAAGACATAATATTGGCAAAGACATGTTTGTGAAAAGAATCAAGGTAAGGAAAGAGTATATAGTAGCTGATAACAAGCCTGTCAATGCCACCTAGTCTCATTAAGGTTTGAAACTCTGCACTTTTTGTGCAACACTGTTTTTACATGCACCTTAACATGTTGGAAATATATGCCCAACCCTATAATCCAACCCTAAACCTACCCACCAGTTTTAACAACTGCAACCGTGCCGTTACTACTTTTGTGCTAGTGACTTACTTTTTTATTGTGTGTAGATTACACTTTATTAATCAAAACTGTAAATTTGTGTGAAAAGGCGTTGCTTTGCTCCCATGCTTACAACAAAAACAGGATGTATACAAAAAGAAGACTTATGTTCAAAGTGTTGCCATGGCAGTAGTGTGTATAAGGTATCATGAGTCCTTTTGCAGTTTTATAGTTTTCTGATTAGCGTTGCCAAGTTTGTGTTTTTCCTATGGTATTGGGCTACTTTAACGTTCTTTGTGCTGGAAGGTTTTCATGTCCACGGACTGAATCAACCCCAATAATGTGATATTTATCCCCTGGAATGGGACTTTTATTAGGGCAACCCCACTAAAAATGTGTATTTTAGGGCTGTACAATTAATTGCATGTGATTGTTATGTACATATGTACCCAAAGCCTGAATCTCTCTGAACCCGAAACTTTCATAATCAAATTGTAATCAAATTGACAATAATTGGTAAAAAATTGAAGTGTGCCCTACTAAGCAAGCCAGAGGCGACAGTGGCAAGGAGCCTGTTATGACTGACGGGTCTGAGGCGTATGGATCCATTAGCTGGCTTTTATTCAACAAAGGCATGGTCAAAGCAGGCAGACGTCAAAATCACAGCAAACAGGAATATCAGAGGAATGGCAACAACAAAATCAGTCAAGGGGTCAGGTCAGGCAGCGAACAAACGAAGAATCAAAGACAGGCAGGGTCAAATCCAAAGAATATGAACAGGGAAATACAAGGCTAGGCTAACTATAATAATGCTCCATGCTAAGGAAGTAGCAGCAGAGGAAGCACTCACAGTTCTTCCAGAGGTTAGGGCTGCTGGCTTGGCGCAACCGAACCAAAATCCCATCCATTACAGAATGGAGAAAAAAACCTTGGGAGAAAACAGACTCAGTTGGGGCCAGTTCTCCTCTGGCCGGACACCCAGCACTTAGCTTCCAGTTAAATTTTACACGCAGCTGTGTCAGATTGTGCAAAGGACTTATATAGTGATTATATGTAAGTGTGAACTCGTGAAACAGTTTAGTAGGCAAGATCACGCTTCAGCCGCTATGTCTCAGAAATAAGCCAACTTTAACCTCTTCATCTCAGTCTGAAGAGTCATCATCACATGTGGGTGAGCATTTGCTTTTTCTGATCTTCTGCTCTCATTGCTGTTCCTAAAAGCAACAAACCAAGGAAGCCTATGGCCCAAAAAATCTGATTATATTTATAGCGATTGAGCGCAGTTACAGCTACTAGATGCTAGTCTGTCTAGCACTAGTTTTCTTTCTAGAATGTTTCGCAGCACACCGCATCCAGTGTAGACAGCACAATAGGTTCGGCTGTGTTTTGTTGCATCATGTCGCTCGATGTAGAATCAGTTTTCACGTCTGTAATATTCGTACCAGAACGCAAGCTTACCCGTCCTAGAGCAGATAAAATGAGAAGAGCTTCGATGATCAGCAGCATCTTGATTCAGTCAAACCCCTCAGATGCTGAAAGACAAGAAACTAAATTTTACAAATGCTAAATCTATCACAGAAATACGTTGCTCGCCTAATTCTTCCATACGCAGTTTTAAACGTAAGGTATTTTCTGTCAGGAAAAATCATGCAAAACAAGCAATTAACATGTGATGTCTACTGATACGTTGAACTTGACCTATACTGACTCCAAAATGACCTGAGGTTATTGTGTTCATCTTCACTTTTCAGGAGTCCAGCACCAACGACAAGAGAAGATCAGATGCCCCGTCAGACAGCAAACCAAGTGATGAGGAAGGTTATTTATTTCACTACACATATCTGTCTGCGTGTGTGCTGTGGGAAACAATAGCTGAAGTGCAATCATCTTATTTGTTAACGTAACTGCTCAGCTTTTCAAAACGCAACACCCGTGAGAGTCTGGTGTATTTGTGGCTTCACACGGACGGTCATGTCATGTCAGGGCCAGAAAACAGGTTTGACTTTGTGACGGACATATACCGATCGTGAAAATATCAATCCGCAGACACAAATACATCAGTCAATTAATTGTCGGTGCTGTGCCAAAACAGACACGCTCTATCTTTAACAAATATTAAGATCTGACGAGGAAATGCAGCAAATAGCTGACAAGCCCACTTTAAGCATCCCCTGTTACGAATGTATTTTAATAATAGCAATAAATAAACAGTAAGTCTGAGTTGCCTGTAGAGAGGAGTAGCCTATAGACTAACCACTAGATGACAAGCACATTTATCTTAAGGAAGAAGCAATCGCTGGTTTTGTTTTAATTCGGTCTTTAGTCATCATTCTTACATGCAAAAAAAAAAAAAGACCTCCAGGTGGTTTTGGTGGCGTGATAACCAAACCTCTCAGTACTCTCAGTGACGTGAGAACGGGTCTGCTGCTTAGTCAGAGTAAAAGGGAGTAATAGTAGAAAGGTTTTACATATAGATAAATGCTAGAACAGAATGTTATTGTCATTGTTTTGAACAACTGATAGGCCGTTTAGCAGCCGTTTAACAAGGTCTTGGTATAGTAGGCTGTCACGGTTGGTCTCCTGGCTCACCCCCAGGGGCCGCCAAACACACACACACACACACACACACACACACCATGCATACTGATTAGACGTCACCTGTTTCATATAACCTGAACACTATTTAAACCACTCTCACCCAGCGTTCTGGGCTGTAGTATTGGTAGCTCTGTCTGCGTGCCATGCCAAATGTGTTCCTTGTTTCTTGTCTTGACCGGTTGTTTGTTTACTCGATCCTATGACCTTTTGCCTGCTACCTGGATTTCGTGTTTGCCCGGCCCTTTGGATACTGTTTTATCCATGCAGTTTTTTCACTAGGGTTGATTCACACTTTGGCAACAACAGCGGCTACTCTAATGACATTTAACTAGCTACGCTAGTGCAGCACGTTTTACACGCAACCCTTAAAAGATCAGAGATGACCGAACACCTGAGAAGAAATGATGCCGACCCCTGAAACGTCACACACAACTTTAGTTTAACTTTAAGTTTAATTGCAACGCATTAGTGATAATGAACGTGGATTTGCGCAGCTTGTCAGTAAACAACTTGTTTTGGGTCAATTTCTCAGTTTTTACTCAAGCGAATTCTTCAAATTTTGCTAGAAGTTGGATTTTAAAATAATTTTTACGCTTATCATTTTGCAGGAAATAAAGGCATTTGTTTGAGGGACAGATTAAGTCCGAATGACGTCATCGGTGCAAGATGACAGCAGCCATACTTGGGACATTAGCCTCAGTTTTCCATAGGCTAGTGGAAGGAAATGGACCTTTATGTTATGCTAATAATTAATTTAATGGTCTAGGAAGCATTTCTAATTTTGTAGGGGTGAGAAAACATACTGTAGGTTTGTAAAAACAACTAAATCGGAGCCATTCCTAGAAATTACTTTTAAAACGTGTTGGAAAAAAGGGCTCTTTTCAGATGACTTCTGAATGACTTTCAAGCAATACTGGTCAAACAGTAATTAAAATCTTTGTGGTAGTGAAGCCGTTCTCTTGCAACACAGCAAATGCACAAACAAACAAATGCATGAATGAATGAAGTGGACTTTAAGTTGGGTTTTATGTTTGCAATGCACCGATGAACTAACGCGGAGTGTTTTCGTACAGTACAGTGTGGTTACAACACCACCTACTGGTCATTGTCTGACATTTAAAAACATTTATACACTGTATATTCCTACAGCTACAAGTTTTGTTTAAAAATGTTCACAAGAACCAAAAACAAACAGGCAAAGAAGTGTAATACACAAGAGCATAATAACGCAACATTGTGTTTGACTGGATGTAATCACCAGTGTGCTGGTGTCTCCAATCTGTGCAATGGATTGTGGGAAATGAAGTCCAACAGTAGTGTAGTGCAAGAGTCCATGTGGTGAGCGGGTGAACCGGTGGTGAATGTATAATTGAGCTCTTGCTGAAGAAGTTGCTTTATGTAAGGATGAATTGTGTAGAAAAGCATTCCTCGGTTCAATTAAAATGACCGAACATATATTTTTGAGTGCATATTTCAGATATATATATAGAGGTTATGAGGCCCCTATCACTCATCTTAGACAGGAATTTAGAGTATTTCCTGTTTGAAACCACACAGTCCTTTACACTTGTTGCAGATGAGCTCGATGCATCAGTTTTAATTCAAATTTTTTTTTTTTTTCATGTTTATGTTTGTTGATATCTAAAAATCTGCCGACAACTCCAGAGTTTGTCCGGGTGAAATCACAAATGAGTGACAGACTTAACTTCTCTTGTCGTGGTTCATGAGCAGAGATGCAGTTCCCCTTCATAGGCCTGACCCTCCGTCCCTCCCCCAGTTCTGTATCCGCTCCGCCGACCTCTTGGCCTTTTAGGGGTTTTGTTAAGGACGTCACAAGCCGCCCTTAGAGTGGGGATATGTCATGTCCAGGTCTGGGGTCTTTGTCATGCTTGTCCTCTATTTGAATTTAGTCTTGGTTCATTTCAGATGTCAGAGTTCACCAAACTTGAACCTTGGAACGCAGCAGCATGCACAACTTTGCTGCAGAAGTTTGGGCTTCCCTTGTCAAAAAAATTAACAAAATAAAAAAATCAGGATTCTAAACTCATGTAGAGAGCTGTTATTCCAACCGCACAACTCTGCGTGTGAGCCAATGTTCATCTGAGATTTAGTTCTGTTAAACACTGACTCTGAACTATGCAACTTGTTCCACTGTTGGATTAGTATAAAACCCCTCCTGTGATTTTCAAGCAATCTTTGGGGTGGCCAGGGGGTGCAGAGGTCTAAGTGGACATCCCTGATATGTTGAGTCCCACAAGGCTCAATTCGGTTTAGCCCCGTATATGCTCCCACTAAGTCAGATAATGAGAAAGAAGCAAATTGCCCATAGACAGACCTTAGTTTGGTAGTCAAAGTAACTAACTCAGCATACTACAATCTCAAAAACATGCAAGAATTAGGTGCTTTGTTTCTACCCAATTCTTCTCTTTAAGATTTTGGATATATGTTACTCTGCTCACACATTTTGAGTGAAATTAGTACTGTTTGGAATCACGATTATGATTTTCTGAGCTAAAACCTTTAAAGAACGACTTAATACGTGCCTCTACATACGTTTATGCAAAACTGAAAAAACGTACCTATACATACGAATCACTGCAATTTCCAGTTGAAATTAAGAAAAAGTAGAAACACTGAAAACTCTGAAAGCTTTTATTCCTTTTCACACTAAAGTATGATTTACAGGTAGATTTGATTCATAAAAGCTCAATTGTAACACAATTAGCCATTATGTTTTGACTTTTAAACATGCTGCACAATTTAAAAACGTATGAATGTTGTCGTCACATACATATGACTTTGAACTCTGAAGTAGGTTTACTTAGTAGGTCAAGCGATACTGCGTTGAACTTGGCAGTGCTGTGGTATATAGCAACTTTAAATGCCCCAATCACAAAAAAGGGTTTTTCCCAATCCAAAGGGTTGGTCTATTTATCTCCAATCACTTTTCAAAAGAAAAGGGGACTGGAAAAAAATTTATTTGCATTTCCTTAGTTTAACTCAGAAAACATCTTCCAGCTGGAAGAACTGCCTGAAACTTGTTTGTAAAGGTTTTTTAGCCTTTGTTTGGCCACTTTGAAACCACACATGAACTTGTCGGTTTGGCTGAGCTGAATGCAACAAGATCACACTTCAGGACACACACACATTTTTAGCGATATAACACTTGCCATCTCTTTATTTGAAGAGTGTTTTTGTCTGCCGGAGAGAGAATAGCTTTTCTGGTCTTCTCATGAAATGAGTCCTCAGCTCCTGTAAAACAACAGCCTAAAATACATGTTAAATTCGACAATGATTCTCGTAATGACAAACAAAAATACACAAACCAGACACGCAAATGGCCTTTACTTCACTTTTTGTTAACAGATATGATACAGATTCTGAAGAAAAAACAAAATAGACGTTTTGATACTATTCGTGGTACAGACGTTCAATACGACGGGCGAGTTTCTTACAGGCATCCGTTTCGGCTCGTTTACATCCTCCTCTATGAATCAAAATATAAGAAAGATGTTTGGTAGTACATCTTATTTTTAAATCCACACTTGCGAAGGTGCTGATATCCCAAAATATTCTAGGCTTCGTCATGAGGCTAATTTTAATTTTGCTTTTATGAAGTGAAATCTTTCAGTCTATTGCACGTACTTTTCTCCTTAGCCCAGCACAGACGCTTTCTGACATTGTTCAGGAGTGGCTTGACGCATGTCCTGCAGATGCCTGTATGTAGTGGCTCTTGATGCACTGACACCAGCTTCATTCAATTACTTATAAAGCTCCCCCACATTTCTGAATCAGCCTTGCTTGGACCACCCTCCAGGGAAACGATGGCGCTCGCTTCCCAGGCTCCCACTGTTGGGCCGCATCCGCTAGCTCCACGGCCTCGACTCGCTCCATGGTGATGGTAGGGTTCCTCATCCGCACCTCTTGCCGATGGGTCCGAGGAAGGGCTCGCAGAAAACGGTCCACGACAACGCGGCCCGCTCCATGACCAGCTGACGGAGACCACTTCAGCAGTCAGTGAAGCGCTAGTCGGGACAGTTTGGTGACTTGGGCTCTGGATTATATTCCCATCTGTGAAACTGTTGGACCACAGATATGGGGGAGAGTCCCAAGCAAGCCAGATTTTCCCTCCAGACTTCCGTGTAGGTCTCTGCGGCCTCGCAGGTTTGGAAGGGGTCAGTACTCATGCCAAATCATTGTGGTGCCATGCTTCGGCATTCTCCACCAGTGTGATGGATCGGTCACACGCTGCTGTCTATGGAGAATAAGACAAAAGATGTTACTCTTAGCTTGTCTGGGGGCCATGCTCAGTCTCTGGCATTCTTATAGCCCGCTATAAATGAGTTGCAGCTGTGACCGATCAGCCAGTGCTCCTGGTCTGTTTCCAGGGCGACGCTGATGGTGGTTCGGGACGCTCATCACAGTATGATTCAGTTTTTGATGACATTGGGAGCAAATGCTGCATTTACAGTATGGTATTTGGAGTTCAAACACCAAAGCTGCATTGAGATCTTCTATATCTGTGGGTTTTTCCATTATTCTCCTCACACCTTTGCCTCTAACAGGCAGAACGGTATAGATATATAATCAAGTTACATTTTGCAGTTAATATGCAGTTCCTGAAAAATCATCTGACCAAATTTGGTGTCAGGAAGTGTGTAATAAGTGTTCTAGAAACCACCTTTGTTCTGAACATAGAGGTTTGTTTTGGTTCTATTGCCTCACTTAAGTTTTTTGGAAAAGCTTCTTGCTTAAAAAATCATGCAAAAAAGATTGCATACCTCAAAATCTTTACAACATAATTCTGAACCGTTTCAGAGGTTTGCATTCTTGCTAAATATTTTTTTTTTCTCGGATTTGGGCAATCTTAGATAAGCTAAACACGTTAAATGTACCACATACATCAAGATGACATTTGTGATGAACAAAGACACTTTCCTCATCTCTTAGTTTGAGCTGGCATCTGACTGTGAGCAAAAGACTTCTCCAAACTTCTTTTTTTTTGCTTGTGTGCCACTTGTTAAACCTAGTTGTTTCTGGTTGTTTTTCAGGATTTGAGCTTCACTAGATCTATCTAGTGAATAGACATGCTATGACATGTTCATGTAACAGGTGATCTTATAATAAACACAATATATGCTAAAACATGCTGTCAAAGGTCACTTTAGTAGTAAGAAAGAAATGCATTTTGCACATGAACAAACTTGAATGAGAAAACAATCAATACAGATAAATGCATGAAGACACCTTTCTACCCACCTAGTTGTCTATCTCAGAAGACAACTAGGCATACAGGTGCAAAATAAATGTAAACTACATGTGATTGTAAACACGTCCTGATTTTTCTGAGCTGACATGTTCGTAGGTCAGCATATTTTGTTGACCATAAAAACAACATTTTAATCCAAAAATGTAGTCCTGACCATATTTCTACAGATAAATATAACCTTACTCATGAATAATCCTTAAAATGTAATGTAATGATAGATGAATGATAATGATGTACATGCACCAAACACTGATTGTAGGCTTAAACATCATAAAAAAACTATAAATTGGTTATTCACAATGTCGTTCCAGCATCAACAAAGATGTTAATCACACTCATCAAAAACAGGTTCTACATATAGGCTACATTCATATAAAAATGTTTTTCACTATTACTTTGAAGACTAGACAAAGTATTTAAGTTATTTCAAATAATTATTCAGTGCACTTTCTTCAAAGTGTTCATACAAGTTATATGGAGTAAAAGACGCAAAAAAGTTGAAGCCTTATTATTTTTAGCATAATTCAGTTTGTCCTGTGTGAAACCACAGAGAGACCATCACATGCGCGCACACACACACACACACACACACACACACACACACACACACACACACACACACACACACATTAGGTATATAAAAAGCAACCTTCTCATCTCTGAAATGTCAATGTTGCCTGGCTGTGAACACCTGGCTTCCAATCTTCTCTCGGTATTGCTCCAAATAAAACAACACAGAGTTTGCTAAAAAAAAACTACATTCTCAGGTAATATTGGGGTAAAGTTATTGGGCAAATCTATGCATATATTCCTGTTGGAGCGACTTGTTTTGTGCTTTGTAAACTCTGTTGTCTTTCAGCATCTACACTTCACTAGATCTACTAGATCATCTGAGGGATCTGACTGAATCAAGATGCTGCTGGTCATTCAAGCTCTTCTTATTTTTGCTTCTCTAGGACAGGTGAGCTTGAGTTCTCGTATTAATATTATAGACATGAATACTTATTATTGATCGTTATAATTTCTGTTGCTGCAGGACCACAGAGCTGCTGCTGCTGTTAAGGAACAAATATATCCACTGGATATGGCACTGAATTCAGTTGATGATCAGTATCATGGCTGCACCAGGGAAATGGCACAACAGGTGGAAACAAGATATTTTAATAGGGAACTCAATAACCGTAGAACTAATTTTAAAATAGCTTGGGAAGAGGGTGAAAAAAACATTAAAAATCCAGAAAATAACTTGACGAGGAATCATTCAATTGCCATTTATATGTATACTGGTGATAAAGTATTTCGTCTCTTCAACAACGCAACTCGTTACAGTAAACAAAACTACACAGCCGAGACATACGAATGGTATTCACTTCACTTTCTGTTAACGGAAGCCATACAGATTCTGAAGGCAACGCAAAATGCATGCTATGATACCTATCGTGGTACAAATTTTAAATACAACTTTCTCAACACAACCGTTCGTTTTGGCTCGTTCGCGTCTTCCACTTTTGTTCGTAACAAAACACGTTTTTTTGGAAATGCATCTTGCTTTGAAATCAAGACGTGCCATGGTGCCGAGGTAACAAACTATTCAAAGCTTTCTCGTGAGAGAGAGGTGCTGATTCCTCCATATGAGATGTTCAAAGTCACTGCCGTTAGAAACAGGATGGATCAGCCCGATCTCTGGTGTGAGACTGTGTATGTGTTGAACAGCAATGGAACAAGAAGTGACCTGAACTGTGCATTGATTAACAGTGTTTCTTTGTCATAAAATATAATGAAATACAGTTATTTTAAATGATTTAAGAGTGGTTTTATTTCTTCATTTACGTCTTTGTGCATCTCAAAAATGCCCAAAAATACAACTTAATACTATCATAACATGCAAAACATTTCCTGGTCTAGTTTAGCCTTGTTTTCTTGTGTTTTGTTCACTTGTTTAATGACTTTTGCTTGCCTCTGTTCTCTTTGCTGCCTGTTTTGACCATGTCTAAGAATAAAGTCTAGCGAATGGATCCACACGACTCCTTCATTACATTACTGCAGAGCAATTACTGTACTGCTTGCAATGAAATATAAATGTCACTGCCATTTGATGTTTAAGATCGACAATACAATTCAAATGCTGAATGTAATTTGAAGTGTGCTCTGACGATGACAGTGACGGTAGAAGCATTTGCTCAAATTGAACCCTTTTAAAGGATTGGTTCACTTTCAAATGAAAAATTTCTCATGATAATTTGCTCACCCCAATGTCATCCAAGATGGTTAAAGAAATTGAGGTTTTTGATGAAAACATTCCAGGCTTTCCTAAAATGGGCTCCAAACAGATGAAGGTCAAAATGACTATTTCATTTTAGCTTCAAAGTGCTATGTTTGAAACCAGATGATGCATAACGATTGGTCCTTATAAAAATATATAAAGTATATATATAAATATATATAAAAAGTAAATTTTCATAGACTCTGTACTTCCACCCATTTGACACGTGGCCTTTCAATGTGCATCGTGGAACAACGTGTTCATAAAGCATATACATTTTTTTAAATGCAAGAATGTATTAGTAGCTGTTAAAACATTCATGCATTTAAGGGACAATACACACATCACAAACTTTCATCCTGAACACTGGCACACCACAGGGGTATGTCCTCGGTCCAATCCTGTACACGCTTCTCACCGTGATTGTCACTCTTTACGTTCTGTGTGAGGAAAAATGCAAAACATCAATATGGCTGCTCTTGCAGGAAGCCCCTCCCAACTGAATGAAAGAGCCAATCGCTAATCAGTAAAGTCAGCACATCACTGCAGCTACTGTTAGAAGTCCTGGTAGCTATAGAAATGGTCATCATTCTTAAATGGATGTTTTCGCACTGGCCCAGGACCAGCTTAGACCAGCAAAGGACATTTATTATGTTGCTTGATGTATGTTTTGCAGCCGTTCAGAATATCCAGTCAATGTTGCTAAAGATTAAGGGCCCTATCATACACCCCTCATAATGCGCAGACCAAGTGTGTTTTCTAGTTTCAGTTAAACGCAGTTCTCATTTTCCCATCCAGCACCACTCCGTTTAACTAGCAAGTGCATTTGCACCCATGGCCGTGTTGGTCTAAAAAAAAGAGCTGTGTTCGGGAGCATCGGAGACGAATTGCTAGACTGTGCCACAGATCAACTCAAGCATGGTCTAAAGCCAATGGTGCAGTTTTTTTTTGTTTTTGTTTTTTTACAGATACTCCAACTTTCTGTCTAACTTATCATTTTTGACTTTTAATTTGATAAGTATTCGTTTAGTATCGCTCTGTCTTCGTCCGTCTGATAAAATGGTGTTCCCTCAATCATTTGGTCTTAAACATCCCAAAACCAAGGAACTTATAACTGACTTAAGAAGATCAAGGCATATTGAACACTCTGCCCTTGAAAATAGGCTCATTTAGGCAGTTGTGTTTTACTCTTTTTGAATCCATTCAGCTGATCTCCGAGTCTGGCGGCAGCACTTTTAGTTGCATCTTAGCATAAATCATTGAATCTTATAAGACCTGTAACATCTCGCTCACAAATGTTTTGCCCAAATGTTTTATTGTTACACTTATGTTTATTATTCATATATCATGATATGCATTCTTATAGTATGCAACAATATTACTGTTTAATTTAGTGTGCACCACAATATCTTGCACTATCACGATCAGAATCAGCTCATCACAAAGTCAAACCTGTTTTCTGGCCCTGACATGACCGTCCCGTGTGAAGCCACAAGTACACCAGACTCTCATATGTGTTGCATTTTGAAAAGCTGAGCATTTGAGTTGACAAATAAGACGACGAGCCGTGATCACAGATCAGCCATTATCTCCCACCATATACACAGACAAACATTTGTAGTGATATAAATAACCACTTGGTTTGTGAGCAACTAACTTTTCTGATCTTCTCCTTGTGCTGTTGCTTATTTCTGGGATCAAAATAGGTCATGTTAAATATATCAGTGAACATCACAGGTTTAATTGGTTTAAAACTTAAATACCTTTTAATTTAACATTGCAACATATTATGCAGCATGTTCACAAATACTATTACTAAATAGCGATAGATTTAGTAATAGTATTTGTGAAATTCAGTTTCTTGTCTTTCAGCATCTGCTGGTCACTAGATCTACTAGAGAATCTGAGACGTTTGACTGAATCAAGATGCTGCTGATCATTGAAGCTCTTCTTCTCATTTTAGCTGCTCCAGGCCAGTTTGTGTTCCAATATGAATATTATAGACATATCGATCATTATGATTCCTATTGCTGCAGGATCACAAAGCTACTTCTGTTGAAAATCAGTTTCCACTGGATATGGCACAGAATTCAGTTGGTGACCAATATGAAAATGTTAGACCTGGTGGAGACAAACTATATGAAGCAAGAAATGTCTAACTCTAAATCTAAGTTGAATTAAGCTGATTGTAATAACAAGAAAAGTTACAAAAACAAGACATACAAAATAGTATTCACTTTACTTTCTATTAACATGCAATACAGATTCTGAAGAAAACACAAATGAAATGCTATTCCACTTATTGCTGGACAAATGGTAAATGTTAAACAAAATGTTAACAAAAAAAAAAAAAGTTGTTTTGGCTCCTTTGCATAATCGTCTCTTAATCGTAACAGAACAACATCTCTTTGGAAATGCATCTTGCTTTGAAATACAGAAGTGTGAAGGTGCTGAGGTGACAAAATACTCTAAGCTTCCTTGTGAGAAAGAGGTGCTGAATTCACCATAAGAGACGTTTAAAGTCACTGATGTCAAGAAAAAGGTCAGCGAGATCTGTGGTTTGAGACTGTGTTCACAAGAAGTGACCTCAACTGTGTGATATTCAAGAAACCAACCAAGGCTATAACAAAATATAGTGTTTAACATTGCATAGTGCTTTAAACGTAATAAATATTATTAATAATAATAATAATAATAATAATAATAATAATAATAGTGTGTTATGTGTAGGCTAGATTAAAAAGAAGTGTCTCAGAGTGTGTCTGCCTCCCGAAAAATGTTAGGGAGATTGTTCCAGATTGTTAGGTGCTAGATAGGAAAAGGATCTGCCCCCTACAGTCGATTTTGATATTCTAGGTATTATTTTCAAACGGCCAAGTATTGAGGAGCTAAACCATTCAGGCCTTAAGTAATAATTATTAAGATTGTAAAATCTATTGTGCACTGAGCTGAACAAAGTGTTTTGAACAGGGCCTATGCATTCATAAATATCAGTTCCACACAAATCAGTATAAACACTTTTTTTTTCAGTGTAGTTCAATGCTTTACGATAATTGCAACCTAAGGAAATAAAGTTACTCAGTAGCCTCAGAGTCATTTTATTTTTCTTAATTTAGAGTCTTTTTGTATCACATAACTGAAAAGCAACCTACCGAACAAATTGCAGCCAGGTTCTTAGAATTTAAAAAAAATTTGAACCAGAAACAGACCAGACCAGACCCTCAGAGGTTGTTGCATTATCTGGTGAGCTAAACCGGTTTACGTGAGCTGAATGTATCTACATCACATATCAGCTATACACTGATGCCTCAAAGCAAGCTTCTGAGAATGACGTTAGCAAACAGATATTAAAGGTGCTGTATGTAAATTTTTAGTCTAATAAACCATAATAGGTTTTCAGATTTATTTAAGAAACATACTGAGTTAACATACTTGTTTATATATATATATATATATATATATATATATATATATATATATATATATATATATATATATATATATATATATATATATAAAAAGTTCAAGCATTGGCTCAAATTAATATTTGCAGGTATTCTCTTTGGTTCCTGATTACAGTTCCTCAAAATTACAAAAAGTGCCGTTTAAACGTTATAATGATAATTAATGTCTGCATTTGTTAGCTTATGTACTAGCATAGCATAAGTTAACTGATTAGCTTCACAGCTTTGTTTACACAGGAACTGTATTCATGATTTATTTATTTTTTTCCATTTCATGTGATATAACTTGCATTTATTAATTAGCAGTTATTTGTTTCATTATGCACTATTTTGTTCTATTGTGTGTTATATAGTAAGCTATACGTTACATTATCTATTTATTTTAGGCAATGAGATCACTCAGGAACCAAAGGTAATCAAGAACCAAATATAAACAGGGAAAGAAATGAAATACACGAGTGCATGACAATGCAAAACTGTGTTTATTACGCATTTATACAAAAAAAAAAAATCTGTTTTCCAGTGTGTGTGTGTGTGTGGGGCATCATTGCAATGGCTGATGGGAATTGTAGTCCAATGCAAGGGTTTATGTGTTGTGAGAATAATTTGAGGGTGACATCTGGTGGTGAGTGAAATAAAATGCATTGAGTTCATGGCAATACAGATGCTTTGCTTACAGCAAATGTTTAATGACAAAGTAAGCATGAAATTTTAATGGCCCACTATACTAAGTTAAAACAATAAATAGTACTGCCTAAAGTTACATCGTTTCTTAACATACATATACATGCCCACAACAAACCTGAAAAAGCTAACTTGGTTTGTCTCTTGGTTTGTCTCCTGGGTTCCTGAAGAATACCAAATTCAAGACAAGATGTGACAGTTAGGGCTGTTATTTAAGCTAATTTAGGTGTAAACACTTGGTGAACAGTTTAATTGTCAGACACTTTTTGCTGGGTGTGATATTGATGAAACATTGTTGTTATATTTATATTTTTATATTTATTTGACGTTCACAAACTATGAAGCCCCAGACCCATAAAACCCGGAGATATCCTTGTGGGCGTTAGTCAATCACGGAAGGACACACCACTTTTCAATATCAAGCAGCAGCAATAACTGTTTGGTATAGCTAATAACAGCTGGACGTGGATGGGATCTAGCTATAACCACGCTCCATTTTTATGTCAGGAAAAAGGTGGATATTGAGAAGGTAAATGAGGGAAATGATGAGGCATGCAGAATGACTAGGTCACAAGAGAAACAGAGAGACAGAAAACCACAGACGGAAATTTCTGCACTCCTAGAAGTGACCCTCTTTTAAGAAATGGCATGCGACAGCAAACCTCCACCACTTCCTTTTAAAGCCTGATGAATCAAAATTTGATTGTGCAAGATTTGAAGCTATTGAAAAGCATATTTCGTGTACATGTCAGTGATCACATACACACCTGTCTGGTAGGAAGAAAGTGTGTAGGACTGGTTTGCACATCACCTCCGAACCCTCCGAACCCTCTGAACCAATCATCCTTGACCGGTATGCCGAGACCGGTAACAGTTCAACATGGAGGAGGTGTTAATTACATCCTAGCCAAGGTTATCAGCGACACAATGAAATCAGGCTTATGATATGACAGGAAAATCAACCCTTATCTTTTCTGGAGATCCAAAGTAGCCTACTCCCAAAGGCGGCGAAAACCTTTTTTGGTCGACTCCGACTTGTGTTCGAGAAGAGGTCTGACGGTTGAATAGTCGAAGCGTGTTAATGACCTCCCGAAAGCGCTTCATAAAACGTCACTTAGCACGAACTGAATTAGGCGTTTGTGTCTCATGCAGGAATCTGGAGAGAAACGACGATTCCCCGTCTGATGTGACTTAGAGTTAAAAGCCACACGTACACCAGACCTTTACAGGTGTTGCATTACGAAGACCTAAACATTTCAGATGAGCTGATGCACCACGACCACACTTGAGCTGTTATATCCCACAACACACACACACACACACACACACACACACACACACACACAGAAAGGCATTTTTAGCAGTATAAAGTGAACTTCTTCATCTTTCAATGATTAAATCCAATGCGAGTGCCCCTCTGTATTAGATCTGGACCTTCACTATTTTTGATCTGCCATTTTATTAAATCGATTTTTTTTTACTGTGTTCTTTTAGTAATTATTGTGTACTGTATTGTATTTATCGTGCAGCTAATTGGTCATTTAATAGTGCTACGTAAATAAAACCGACATCGACTGACATTCATTTGTTTATTTCTCTTAAATGTATTTATTGTATATGATTTTGAAGCGATTATGAAGGCTGCGTGAGTTTCCTGTTACTCATAGACAGTCCTGCTTGAAACCACACAGACCTTCACAAGACTTGCATTATCAGATGAGCTTGATGCATCAAGAAAAGATCTCTGAATGGTTAAAAAGCACTGGGAAGAAAAGTGACTTGTGCTCTGTTCAGAAATCTCCCAAACCCATAAGAAAATGCTAAAACTGGCAATGAAAGTTTTGAAAAAAGTGATTTAATGAGTCATTTTTGTTTTAGGTTAATAACTATTTGTCAGAAAACATTAAGTTATTTTTAAGTGGCCTCAGAGTGATCAAATGCTTCTAACTCTTATAATACTTACTATATTTCCTCTCTTCATTGCATCATGTCACAGAATATTTTAAGCGTTTTTTAATTGCCAGCAATAGCATATTAATCGCTGAACGACGTCCTGAGTGCAAGTGTTAATCGGTTTTGATTAATGTAATTTATGAATATTCATTTTTAATTACTTTTCATCAGGTTGGAGATAGAGAAGAGCTGCTGTCATGCTGGGGTTTTTGTGGTTTTCATTGTGCAGAAGATCGAAGCTTGTCTTTATAAACACCATGACGCTTTAAATGAGCCGCTAAAAGTCTCTTAGGTGTTCACCCCATTGCATAATAAAAAATAAAAAAACTGTTGAGAAAATGTTAAATAAATGTACTAGTCTTCTTAGTAATATGGACTTTACTTCAGTGGGGGAATATTTTTTTTATTGAATTAAGTAAATTAAGCTAAGTTAAATTAATTAATTAATTTATTTTAAGGATAAACTTTTAAAATACGCATGATGTTTTATACATGAAGCCCATATTTTAAATCTAACATGAAAGCACAGACCTTCAAAAGTACTGCATTAAATGTGAAAATTTGTTTTGTGGTCCTATAAATCTGAAAATTGCAAAAAGCACAGCATTTATATATATATATATATATACACATACGAATATATATGTGTATATATGTGCAAGGTTGTGAAAAGGTTTTTGCTCCCTTGTTTTTTTTTCCTACACATTTGTTACAATTCAGATTATTCAGATCATCGAACTATTGAATATTATACAAATGTAACCCAAGCAAACACAAAATGCAGTTTTGAAATAGTGATTTAGCTCATTTTCAAAGACTTCGAGCGCTCAAACTGTGCAAATCGTTTATTGAAACGTATTAAAGTCGTTTGCCATCGTTCACACAACGCACGAGGACTTTTTCCACTTTCACTCTGACGAAGCATCAAACCCGTTCTCACAAAAAAAAAAAAACCATTGCGAGGACGCGTTTCAAAGAAAACACCACGTGTTTGGTCAAACGCTACTAAACCGCTCGGAGGTGATGCGCATTTTCCTCTTAGCAGCTGTTGAAGTCATTATTTTTGTTTTCTTTCTGTGAATAAAATAACATATTCTTGTATTACAGTTAAACCACTGATGGCAGATGGAGTATTTTTACAATGTCTGTCACACTTTTCCAGACTTTGATAGTATTTATTAATACCTATTATTATTATTAATGATATCATTTAAAGCCTCCTAAATATCTTGCATATCTTTTACGGATTTGGAACAGCTTTGGGATGAAATATGAAGCAAAATATAATACATGAACTATATTATAAAGTGATTAATAATACAAAGTGAAATACTGTCTTGTTTTTTTTACTTGGTCCACTGGATCTAAACATGGTCGGATTCTTGGCTTAGCTTCACCAAAACAGACAGAAAAGGTTTTTCTTCAAGGTAAATGCGCCTCTACTGTTACATCTGGTTAGTTTATCTACCTTCTCCTTCAACGTGGAAATAAGCCTATGAGTGAGACCCTTCATAAAGAAATCTAGAGAATAACCAGGCGAAGTAAACGTTTGCGTACAAACCAGTGCGCTCATAATTAAGGTGATGCATTAAAATAATATAAATCTGGAGAACCGTTTTTTGGCGCATGCAACAATCGTCAGACCTAGACGATTGTTAAAGACGCGTGTGGATCTACTGATGTGTGGAGTAGGAAGAACGAATCGCATTTTCCCGCAGGTTCACACGTCCGCGGTCAGAATCAGCTCATCACGAAGTCAAACCTGTTTTCTGGCCCTGACGTGAGAGGAACCGGATGTGTGAAACCACAAATACACCAGACTCTCACAAGCGTTGCATTTTAAAGAGCGTGACGGTTAGGTTAAGATGATGCTCCGTGATCACAGATCAGCCATAAGCCATATAAATAACCCTCCTCTTTACCTTTTCGGCGCCTGAATGCGAGCGACGGACTTTTCTGATCACCTCTGCTCTGACCGCCGTTGCTCGTGGCATTGCTGCAGACTACAGTTTTATCAGGTAATTTTGGGCTCAGTGTAAGTCGAGGTCAGTTAAATGCATAATTGTGAAATCCTGCACTGGTTTTTGCCTTTCAGCGTCCGCTCTCCACTAGATCTGAGGGGTCCGACTGAATCAAGATGATCGTTGAAGCTCTTCTTCTCATTTTAGCTGCTCTAGGACGGGTAAGCTTGTGTCCTCGTGCGAATATCACAGACGTGAATGCATACGATTGATTCTTATGATTCTGTTGCCGCAGGAGCACAGAGCTTTTAAAGAGACGCTTCCACTGGATATGGCACCGTATTCAGTTGACGATCAATATAAGGGTTGCGCAAAGAAAATGGCAAAGCTGGTAGAGACAAAATATTTAGAGAAGGAAATCGACAACTCGGGTGATTTCAAAATCGCATGGAAAAAAGGGAATGAATTTGTCAGGACCCCGAATGACAAACACCTGACAAAGAATCATTTAATCGCCATTTATGTGTACAGCGACACTAACATATACAAGCCTTTTAATCACGACACCCGTCGAGCTAAAAAACTGTACGAAAAGAGGAAATATAAATGGTATTCTCTTCACTTTCTGTTAACAGATGCGATACAGATTCTGAAGAAAACACAAAACTCATGCTATGATACTTATCGTGGTACCAAGGCCGAATTCGATAAGAAACTTCTGAACAAAACCGTTCGGTTCGGCCAGTTTACTTCTTCCTCTCGTGATCAGGAAATAGCCCGGCGTTTTGGAAAAGTGTCTTGTTTTGAAATCTACACGTGTAAAGGAGCGTACGTGGCAGAATACTCCAAGCTTCCTCGCGAGGAGGAGGTCCTGATTCCTCCATACGAGACGTTTAACGTCGCCGACGTCAAGACGAGAGAGACACAGAATAATCTCTGGTGTGACACTGTGTACGTGTTGAAAAGCTCTGGGGAAAGAAGCGACCTCAACTGTGCTCTGTTCGAGAAACCAATCAAGAACGTGCTGAAGTAAGGCGCTGTGCGCTTGAAAAAAAATCATGTATCAGTTCCATGCGAAGATTTTCTGTCCTGTGTAATCTGAAAACCCAACTTTGCTTCGACATAAAATAAATTCAATTACAATATATTATCAGTACATCCAAAATATGTCTCTTCTTGATGAGTTCAATTTGTTTCAGTAAACCTGAACAGAAGCTCACTTGAATATGATATATTTATACTAAGTATCGCGTATGCATACCCAAACTTATTCAGGAGACCGAGAAGAGTTTCTGTTGAGTCTTGTGGTTTTCGTCGTGAAGCTTGCGTTTTTTGTGGACAGCTTTACTAACACCGTGACGCTTTACAAAATGAGCAATGATGTTCGTCTCACTGGCTTGAGTCACAAAATGTATTAGCAGCCGTTAAAGCGCTTTAGAAAAGCTTAACTCTAAGTCGGAGACGTCTTTGGAGCGTACGAGCACATAACACGAGTCTCACTCGTCTTAGACAGAAATTCAAGTTTTTCTTACTTGAAACCACACGGACCTTTATCGTCGGAGACGTTAATATTGGGTAGGATGTGGTCTTTTCCCTAAGCGGAATAGTCGCCAACGTTGCTACCGAGAGTTTACAAATGGACTTAGAAATGGTAGTTCGACACCCGATACCATGTTGAAAGGAAATGAATGACGTACGGTGACTCTCGTTCCTTGATGGAGCATATACGGTAATATGGAAGAGTATTCGATAAGTGTTTTTGGTAAAAAATAAGTGAGCGCATTTTTAAAAAGACCACTTATTTTACATGTAAATCTAACAATAATCATATGTGCGTGTTTCCATTGAGGCTAGCTAATGCTTTCAACTGAGAAATAAATGATTTTTTTATTTATTTTTATTATATAAAGCTAAAAGTGTTAGCAGACTAAGCTGGGGTAGGTACAACGTTCACATACTTGCAAAGAATACCTCAGGGCCCGCCCTAACCTTCATGGGACCCCAAGCAGAATTATATTTAGGGGCCCCTAAGTGCCGCCAGTATGACTGGTTATTGTCAAAGCTTGTTTATTCACACAAATCTAACGCCCGTGATCAGTTTAGCGTTGTAGCGCTGCTTGCTTCATACTATTGATAGATATTAAAGAGCAGAGAGCATCCGTAAAACTCTCCATCTCTATCTAGCTAATTGAGGCATAACGATATTGAAATATAACAGCACCCAAAACGTAGGAGCTCTCCAGACCCCTTTAATTCAAAAACAAAGTTGTGCACGACTTTCTCGTCATGCATAGCCACAAGTTGTTTTAGATCATCACTGTTACACTGTATAGTGACAGGAAATTATTCACATCAAAAATTAGGTTGTGATTTACAGCTCTCTGTTGAGTACCAGAATAACATTTGAACGATGTTAACCCACGGACACAAACCCGCTCTGAAAACTTACTTCAGAGGTGGTCAAATGCGTTAATGTGATATATATTAATAAATACATTACATAGACGGCTCAAAGATTCAATTAAGAGAACGCATACCCGACTCACGGATGCAACTTAAGGCGCGATCGCGAGGAAGTACGATTCTGTGCCAAAAAAAAATCGATTTTTGAAGGCTAACATTGAAACGACTCACTGAAACGCCTTTTAAATTTCCCCCAGATTTGAGTTTCTTTTAAAATGAAAAACCGGTCTTATAGTGCCATCTAGGCTAATAAACGAGTTCATAGCGCGACTCACCTGAAAGCGGTTTTCTCTTAAATTATTATTTTTTTTAAATTAAAGAAGTGCAAGTAGGATTCAACAGCTCGCAAGCCACAAGGTTCGATTCTGATATGCATTAAAATGAACGTTCTCTCTAAATTTCCCGTGTTTAGCAGATATTCAATAATTGCAATTCGATAACTAAACGGTCAATGACTAACGACTTCGGATTTAATCAATAGGCTGGAGCGATTCTCCGCTTAAACACGAGAGAAGAACTTTAGCCAGAGCAGATTCGACTACATAAAGAGCTTAAAATATCATCTTGCTGTGATGCTGGGGGCCAGAATCGACGCAATGCGGTCTCAAATGTTTTTTTATAACGCAAATACATACTCCTTAGGACATAAAGACCTAAAATGAAACCGGTGTAAAATACGGGACCTTTAAAGAAATGCATAAACAACGTCTACTGATATTTATTCTCATTTCATATAAAAAAAGACAAAATTACTGTATACAATTAAATAAAACGACAATTTTTTTACTTGCAACGAGTTTCCATCTCTGGGAAGCGAAAACTGTCGCGTACAATAAAACGCACCGTAACCCAAACGGTCCAGATTTTTTTTTCAGACGTTCTCCACCTTAATGATGTTCAGCTCGGGCTCGTGCGGGGAAACCGGAAGACTGGAGGACTGGTTGGGAGGGCTGCAGGCCTGGAAGGACCCGTCCGCGCCAGTCGAGGGCATGTCTACGGACGACTTATCCATCCCCGGGAAGGAGTCTGTGTACTGGGGCGCAAACGTTTGAGTGTGTGCTTGCGCGAAGGCCGGCGCGCGCGCTTGAGCGTGGGTGAACGGGGGCCCGCCGGAGGTCGGGCACTGCTGGAAGCCGTTCATGCTGGGCGGGCTGAGCTGGTCCAGAGAAAACACCTCGATGCTCTCCAGACCGGAATCGTGGATTTCGTTGTATCGCGTCTGAGCTTGGCTGCACTGAGCGTAAGCGCCCTGAGCGCTCGCCGCCTGGCCGAAGGGCGCCGAGGAGGCCAGGGAGCAAGACGCCGGGAGCGCCGGCGCCGACGTGGACCGCAGCGGCTCGAATTTGGAAGCGAGATCTTGCAGGGTGCCGAGGATCTGTTTCTGGACTTGAGTCTGCTGGGCTTGTTCTCTCTCCAAGCGGGCCTGGTGGTCCACCATCATCCTCAGAGCCAGTCCCAAACTTCTCAGCTCGGAGCCCAGCAGCTGGATCTGCTCCTGCAGGCCGCTCGCGACTCCGGGGTCCAGGCCGCTCCGCTGGGGAGGAGGCGAGGGCTGGTTGCTCGCGTTCTGGACTCGCGCAGGGGGCGCCGGGTTCTGGGATGTTGTCCCAGCCGAGGAGGAGGGGTCGGGCAGGCGGATGCCGACGCGCGGAGGCTGCTGTGGGGCGCGAACGGGAACGCCAACGCGCTGGTGCATCCACCTCCTGTGAGGATTGGCTCCTTGGTGCAATGATCTCTGCGAGAGAAAGCAATAAATAACTGGTTAGGACAGATACTCACAACTATTGGAAAGTTTAGGGCATCTGAGGGTGCAAAAAATCTAATCAACTTTAAAATTGTCCAAATTAAGTCATTAGCAATGCAGATTACTAATCAAAACTTTGATATATTAACGGTAGGATACGTACAATTTAATTCATGCTCACCCCATGCTTTTATGGCTGGTTTTGTGGTAACATATATTTCACGTTTTATATTTTAATTGTCATATATTGTCGTTATTTGATGTATATTTCTGTTGTGTTTATTTTTACATTTAAATAAACACACAGTCTTGGAATGCACCAGAATGAATGAAACGTCGATATTACAAATTTAAAAATATATTTCATTAAGTTAAATCCTTATTCTCGTACTCTCCCTCTTCCCTGATGACATTTACCGGTGCGGGGGGCGGAACCAACCCGTCAATCACAGGAGATCCACCAATAGCAAACCAAGTAATTACCGATGCCGTTTCACGACTCACTATGTTTGGAGGTCTGGCTGTGGTCAGGTCATAAGATGATGTCTGGGGTAAAGCAAGCTTTCTGCCTTCAGATCCGGGGAAACAAGCTGGGTCTCGTCTCACTGACAGGGACATCTGCTGGCCGCTCTGAGGAACGCTGTCTCTGACCTTCACAAAACACAGTTATTAAGTTATAAAAAAAAACATAGCCATAAAAATTTTAGTGAACTCACAAAAACAAGTTTTCATTATTAAAAATAGTTTTAAGTGTTTTTAATAAATGTTATATAATTTGTTTTTCCTCGACTAAAGTGCATTATCCTGTAATTTAATTTTAATTACTGCGACAGTAATTTTTTTACAGCTTTTTGCATTACATTCATGAGAGGTGTGATGTGCTTAATTATGATGACAATATCAATATCACGCCGATATTCATTTATCTAATTTATTAGTATTAAATCATTCTATTAAGCTGATTTGATGCTTGATGTTTGTCGATGCTAAAAAGTATTTGCTGCCTAATACTGATAAAAACGGTGATGATAAGCCCAGGATTCTTTAAATGGAAAGCTCAAAATGACAGTATTTATTTAAAATTAATTAGAAATAAATACATTTTAGTAACACTGCAAATGGTCACTTTTGATTAATTTAATGCACCTTTGCTAAATAAAAGTAAAAAAAAAAAAAATATATATATATATATATATATATATATATATATATATATATATTTTTTTTTTTTTTTTTTTTATTATTATAATTATTTATTCATTTTTTTAAACCTAACTGACCACACCCTTTTGAACAGTGGTGTCTGTATCTCAGTGCACTCCACCCACCCGTGCTCTGTGGAGCAAAGCCTTGTCCAGCAGTCGTTTGCGAGCCACTAGCACAGGATTGGCAGGTGAAGGAGCGTGCCGTCGTCTCGTGTAATTAGCAGCACTCATCGCTCCGGCCCCCACTCCGGAGCGTGGCCCCTGGACGCCAGCGTGCTGCGCGCCCTGAGCCAACGAGGTGACGCTGACAATCCGGATATCCTCATCCTTCTCCCTGCCTTGAGCCTCTCTCATGCCCGCCGAACCCGTCCCAGACGACGGCCCTCCCCTCCCGTCGGAGGACGCCGCGGCCTGCTGGGAGGCGGCGACTCGAGAGAGGCTTCCTGAGGAGGTTCCTCAGCTGCTGATCGCTCCAGCCGGCCGGCCGGGTCTCGGAGCAGCCCGCCTCCCTCGCCGGCGCCGGGTGACCGCTGTTCCCAGCTGCTCCGTCCTCCTTTCGAGCTCTCCCCTGAAACTCCTTCAGGAAAAGGTAGATGGCCTGCGCGGACACCTTGATGTTCTCCAGCTCCAGCACGGCTTTGATCTTCCGGAAGCTCAGGCCTGCTTCCCGCAGCTCCACCACCTTGCGCTTGGCGGCGTCGTCCAGTCTGCCCATGCTGGACACCACAGGACTGACACTAGAGAGCCGGCTCAAGCAGATCCTGAAACCAAAGCAGGATAGACACGGTTTTGACTTTTTCATTTTGTGTCTCTGCTGTGTTGTCAGAATGTAGGGTTAGCAGATCTTCAATAATTCATTAAATCATTAGTAAGATGCACTTTGTTTGTGTTAAAACTGAACCTACATAAAAAAAAAAAAAAAAATATATATATATATATATATATATATATATATATATATATATATATATATATATATATATATATACACACACACACACATATATATATATATATATATATATATATTTTTTTTAATAAAAATAATTTAACAAGAATAAAATACCTTGCACACACAGACACACACAAATAAAACAAAACAAAGCACACAAATCAATTACTGATTACATTTATTGATCGAATTTATTATATTACCTTAATAATACTCATTGATATATAAATATAACTGTTGCAATAATTTTTTGCATAAAGTATTGCGTTATTTAATAAAAGGCTATTATTAAAGAATTTTAGATTACATAAATAAAACAAACAAAAAAATTTATAAAAACAAAAATAAATGTGTGTGTGTAGAAACTTTTATTTTGGATGTGATTAATCGTTTGACAATTTATATATATTTACACACACATTATATATATATAATGTATATATATATATATACATTATATATATACACATATATACACACACACATACACACAAACACATTTATTTTCAAACAAACAATACTAAAAACTATTTTCAAAGATTTATTCCCGTCTGAAACATTATAGTATTACTGTTGGAAATAATACACAAAAATCAGGCAGGCATTGTTGCCCGTGTGTGTACACATGCATATGCTTACTGCCTATTATTTGTTCATATTTCAAACAGTAATGTTAACAACATTTCAAACAGTTTTTAGCTGGTGTGCCAGTCTGACAAGTGCCCCAAACCCCAGGAACACAGACCACCAGGACCAGCTAACCACCTCAGACTGGTTTAAGCGGTTTTGCCAAAAAGGTTACACCAGGTGCCATTTACCCAAAAAACTACCAGCTTCTGATTTTCTGGCAGGGAATCTCAAATTGAGATTCGAGCAGCGGCGGCGGCGCACAGGGATCCGGCGCACTAATAAAAACACAATGGAATCCAAGCATCTCTCACCTACTGCGACTTTGCTCTTCTGTTATCTGTGTTTAAAGCGACGATCTGCTTCATTGTGAAGTCACATGACAACGCTCGCGTGCGTATCCGTGGCGCGCGTCCGATATCGCCGACGCAACAACGTTATGTACCGTTTAGGTCGAAACGCACACATTAGTGGCTTACTTTATGACCGTTGCGTTGACGCACGGCCCGCCCCCTCGCGCCCGTCGCAGGATCCGTGTCGTCACTCCCGCGTCTTCGCGCAAACGTCGTAAAGACGCGACGGTAGTTACGCACGGCGTTGAGTGTGTAGCGCTTGCCCATTCATCATGTAAGTTTGAATCTTTATTTTGGCTAGCGTTTGTGATCTGGGAATGGTTTTGCGTCGTGTACGAGGTTGCCTGCACGCAGAGAGATGCCAGCGGCGTTTATTATGAGCAAATTTCGACATTATGCCTGGTCGGGTTCGATATCGGCGGGATTAGCATTAACGTTAGCACCCCGCGTTGAATGAACCGAATCAATAACGTTAAACGTACTTTCTTTAAAACAAAAAATCCGACAATGTTAGTGATTTATCTTATCTATCTGTACTACAATATTTTTTTTTGCGTTTTTTTAGTTAAAGTTAGTGATTTCCACGGCGATCATGTGTTAGTCTGCACATCGCATGTCTTTGAATGATGCACGCTAACGCTAAATGCGTGATTTTTAACGTTACTGCTTGGTTAAAAATATTGTTTTATATTTTGGATTGCTCTAAACCGTATGATTTTCATGTGGTGAAACAAAGTAAATGTAAAAAATTCTTTCTAATAGTTGTTTACGATGATAATTCCTTTTAAAATATCTATCTACCTATAATATTGTGCACGGTTTTATCTTTGTTTCTGTGCATTTATCTATACATAAAATTAAATGCAAATAAAATACTGTGTGTGTATGTATGTATGTATGTGTGTGTATATATATATATATATATATATATATATATATATATATATATATATATATATATATATATTTATTTATTTATTTATTTATTTATTTTGGACTGAAATTTTTAAAATAGTAATAATAATCAAAAAAAAAAAAACAGCAACTAGATCATTAGAAAGTTTTAGGAAACTTCTTTCTTTTGAGGAGCCAATTGTGGTTAGTAATAGTAACTTTAACCATCTCATTCATCTTTTGTGAATAATTTCGGTTCTGTGAAACAGTTTTAAGATTTCTTTTCCCATTGGTAATTCGCTACAAAATTTTATACAAGTTTTGATTACTAAAGTACGAAATTACAATAAGGAGAGTCGTAATAAAGGACTCTATTGGAGAGCTTATTGTGGGTATTAATAATCATTTAACTAATAATTTCTGTCATGTCTGTTGCTGCTCATGCTAAGGACGTTTTATGCTCTCTACTTCACAGTAAATAATCTCCCGGTAAATAATTTCCCTTATAAAGTGTTCCCCCAGCTTTAGGCTTTTAATGAAACGTGTGAAAAGGCAGCGCATGTGTGATTTTAAACATGACGCTTACGTTTAAGCTGTGAAGAGAGTAAAGCCGCTATACATTTTTGCGACAGCTCGCTAGTTTGCGAGACGCAGGCTATTTTAAATAAATGTGACCCTCTTTCGCACAGGGCTCCATCACCGACCAAGCGCAGAGAGCGTTCGGAGGACAAACCCAGGGAGCGTGGGAAGGAGAAGGCCGCTGGGAAAGAGGGAGCTGAGAAGGAGCGAGGCCGAGACAAGATCCGCAAGCGCCGCAGCAACTCCACCGGCAGCAGCAGCAGCAGGTCTGATGGGACGGAGTTCAGGTTCGTGTCCACGTCATGCTTTGACCCTTCCCTAATCGTGTGTGCGCTCTCTCGGCCCTCAGATCCAGGTCTAGCTCCAGCTCCAGCAGCAGCTCTGGGTCCAGCTCGGGCTCCTCCAGCGGGTCCAGCTCGTCTTCCGGTTCCAGCCGCTCCGGGTCGTCCAGTTCCTCTCGTTCCTCTAGCTCGTCCGGGTCCTCCGGCTCTCCCAGCCCGAGCCGCCGTCGCCACGACAACCGACGCCGCTCTCGATCAAAGTAGGTTCTGGGCTTTTTGACCCAAGCGCTTCATTCGTGACGGGAACCGGGCATGGCACTTGCTTAAATTGTGCTTTCTACCAGGTCCAAATCACAAAAACGGACTGATGAGAAGGAGAGGAAGAGGAGGAGCCCGAGCCCCAAACCAACCAAGCTTCATCTGGGAAGACTCACCAGGAACGTAACCAAGGTGCAGTCAAAGTCTTTAAGATCTTTGAAACGTACCCGAGTGCAGCTCTTAAAAAGTAAAAGTGTTTACTTAGCTTACGATTAAACTTTAGGAAACTCTGTAATGATGTTTATTTTGCGTAATAAAGAGCTTATTCTAATGCGAGAGATGTCTCAGAATGCTGGCTGTTTCTATAGCAACCGTTTTATTCAGAAGGCGGGGCTTCTTTTGATTGATCGGCCATTTTGGGTCAAATTGGCGTTTCTCATTCAGTCGCTTTTATTAAATATCGATATTCTAGATGTTGTCATGATCCAAAATTTTGTAGACGCTACCACTAAAGTATATGAATGATTACTTAATTTATGTAACCAAATTAAAGCGAGATGTGGCAGTTTATTTCATTACACTTTACACTTTGTATCTGTAGATCTCCGTTTCATTGTCTTTTACATAAACTAAAATTTCCAGCTTTATTCCTGTCAGTATTCTGTTGGTTTTTAAAGGAGGTTTTCTTCATATAATACAACATTTTATTGCTAAAACCGTGACGTTTGACAGTATTTTCCGATTTATAAGGATGATAGTGATATGCAAAATTTCCTTGTAAAACCTTTAGCACTAAGGCTTCCTAATTGGCTTCGTACACGTTCAGTAATGAATGCAAACCGGTGCAAAACAATATCATTTCTATTAATCTGGTCTGAATATGATCACGTTTGCACATGCATTTTTAAAAATGACTTATTTGAACGTGTTGAGGTGTTGGGGCTCCGGTACGTATTCTCACTTCATTACTCATCTCTGCTGTATCGCTTTTTGTCAATCTGCTTCTGTACTTGATTTCCTGTAGGAACACATTCAAGAGATCTTCTCGACGTACGGCAAGATCAAGATGATTGATATGCCTCCAGACCGTTTGCACCCGAATCTGTCAAAGGGTTATGCTTATGTGGAATATGAGTCTCCAGAGGACGCCCAGAAAGCCCTCAAACACATGGATGGAGGTGTGTGTGTGTGTGTGTGTGTGTGTGTGTGTGTGTGTGGCTAGTTATTCCTCATTTTCAGTTCAGCTTGATGTATTACTTCAACGCCTGAAATCAGCTTTAATAAAGTTAGGGTTTCTTTGGGACTTATTCTGCCTTTTCATGAAATAAGGCATTAAACCTGAGAAGAATGTCTCAGATTCATCCTAGCATGACGATCAATTAATATCTTGCTCAATGCTTCTGTTTTCCAATGCAACTATAGGTTAAGCCACCTCAAATGTTTAACTGAGATTCAAAATTTATGAAGTTTGGTTTTGAGAAACAGAACAGAATTAAACGAGATTATACATTTTTTTTGTGTGTGTATAAAATGATAAAGGCTTGCCTGGAAGCGTTGCTAATATAGCTCATTCATAAATGTCTGGAAACGCTGTTAACAGACCATTTTAATACACAAACGAACTTACCAAAAACTTTGAGGCAGAAAAAAATAAAAGCAAAACTATCCTAGCATTGAGTTCACTGTCGGGGATTTTTAACCCTCTCGTTGCTGTCCTCAGGTCAGATAGACGGTCAGGAAATCACAGCCACGGCCGTCCTGGCCCAGAGGATACGCCCCGGCCCGAGAAGACCGTCTCCTCCGCGCCGCATGCCTCCTCCACCTCCCATGTGGCGCCGTACGCCGCCTCGCATGAGGAGAAGGTAGGCTTTTCTAACGTATTTTAGTCCTGCCGGCACGCTGTGCTTTCTGGGAACCAATCCATACAATCCTAAATTTAATTTTACCCCTCACTTGGCATCTGCCTGCGACCTGTCCTTTCCCCTCACATTCCTGTTTATTCGTCCTCGCGCAGTAGGCGGCCCTCCTCTTTATGTCTTATCAGGTAATTAGCGAGCCTGTGATTCATCTTTGCCAGAGCTGACGCTCTGTCCTTTCCGCAGGTCTCGGTCTCCACGGCGACGCTCGCCCGTGAGGAGACGCTCTCGCTCCAGGTCTCCGGGACGCAGGCGACATCGTTCCCGCTCCAGCTCCAACTCGTCCCGTTAGCGAGATGCTCCATTCTCACCGGCGGCTTTTCTTTTTGGCCCGCTCATATTTTAGTTGGATATGATCGATAAATAGTCCAATTGTTTTCCCTTTTGTCTAGTCCCTCAGGATTGTGTGTAAACCCAGTCTCATAACATCTATGTTAGGGTGGATGTTGGCTTTTTATTATTTCTGTGTTCGTACGCTCACTGGGTGTGTGCTAGATAATGTTTTTTTTTTTTCTCTTTTTGTAATGTGCTTTTGTTCTGAGAAATCCGGCTTTTTACCGTTTCGTCAAAGGGGTTAAAAAGCAGAACTTGTTTTTATCCAAAAAGTTAACATTTTGCCGAATGGCTCGTTTGTTACATCAGCTGTTCCGCAAAAAGTTCCTCAAGATCGCCTTCTAATCCTGAAAAATCGAATGATCCGTAAGTTTGGAAACGCAATGTCAATAAACCAGTTTAACAAAAAAAAAATGCTGCTGTTTTCTGTTTTCTTGCTTAAAAAAAACGCACATTTTCCTGAATGTCGAGTTCTTTTAACCTCGCAAAGCCTGAAATATGAAAACATAGCATATGTTTATAAATGGAATAGTATAATAGTTTAATTAACCTTGTATAAAAGGCTTTTTGTTATAGTTTTCTTATAATATGAAGGATCAAGCATCATAAAAAGGCTTTGTAAGTGCACCAGTACAAATATGACGTTCTTGTCTACTCCGTTTGTAAAGTTCAGATGAGACTAGCTCAAAAAAAAAAAAACATCAGTGCCCAAATACTGCAAAGACTTGACCTCGTCCGCCATTAAGATCAATGGGAATGCCGAAGTCCGTATCTACTTTGAGGAAAAATATGTTTCTCTCTGAAGAGCCCTCCGAAATAATTGGTCACTGGCGAAATCATAAAATACAGTGACATTCGCGCAATGAGTGCTAAACCTGCTCAGCTGGGCTTCTGCGCCCGCCGCTTTATCCAGTCATTAACATGGACATTAAAACAGCGCTTTATCAGCGGCCGATCCCCGGGGCTGACAAGCCCAGACGCTCGCGTTCGGAAATGAGCTTCTGTGTTTGTGGCCTGCTGGAGATTGACTCGTATGTGTCAAGGGTAATGAGGCATGTTGGGTCGCAAGCTTGTGTCTGTCAGGGACAATAAACGGTAAGCAGTAGTGAGAATCGTGAAAAAAATCGGCTGCGGATGCACGAGGTTTAACGCGAAGTGATGGATTGTGATCCACGTCGCATTGATTTTGTTGGCGAGTTTGCTTGTGGACCGGTTAAATGTACTAATTACTTCGAGTAACTTGAGCGCCGTACCCAAGAGCGCCGACGTTATTGATCAGGAAGGTGATCTAGCTACTGATGAGTTATTACCGGCCTTTAACGCGTTCACCGGGTTGGCGCTTTCACGTCTACGACTCGCCTTCGAATCATAAACTTCGGACACTGAAAGTAGGTAAAAGGTGATACGTTTTTAATGATTAACGTGTTCAAGAAAATATACATCGGAAATACTTGCATGCTATTTTCCATAACATACAGTACATTCACTGGAAATACACAAATACATTCACTTGGCCTACGTAGAGAAAGTTTCACTGCTGATCAGCCAAACGTCTTAAAGGAACGGTAAAAAGATGGCTATATACTGGAAACGTTGCACATATGCTTCATATCCGATCGTATACATTCATTCTTGTACACATATCACAGCCTACATGACTTAATCGAATAAAACAAGTACATTATTGTGCTCAAAAATAAACACTTTAGTGTCTCTTAGGCCGCTTGAGCAGAACCCATCAAAAGAGATTAAAGGATCAGGAAACGTATATATATCTTACCCCCTTATTTGTTATTTTTTGCATGAAGGCTGATCGTGGCTTTAAATGATCTGTCGTATCAATACGTTGGCAGTAATGTCCAAATATATAAGCTTTATGATTGTTCAGAGAAAAGGAAAACATTTATTATTGTTTTCCGATGGGGCCCTTTATGCGGCGGCCTCAAAACAGTACACGAACACAGAAGTCACGCTTAAAAATGTACAAACCTTTTTTGCATTGTACGAAATATTCAGACTTGGGTCGCCATACTTTTCAGTCGCCACTCCGGCTTCTATATACATCGTTTTTTTTTTTTTTTGCAATTCGTTCATAAACGCTCCCTTCAATAGCGTTGTGTGAATAATGTCGACGAAAAAGGGCAGAGGCAAATGCGGCGGAAACAAATAAATATGATGCACCGTACAGACACTTCAGCAGCACCTCGACGTCCTAGTCTACAGTTTTGCTTAATTTGTATTCTGCACATATCTAGCGTACAATATTACACGTTTGTGCCTCGCGGGTTACACGGGTTAACCTTAAAGTCGCCAGTTACAAGGCTCCTGAACACGTTCCCGTCTGCTGAGCGAGTAAAACAACTCTTTCGTAAGACTTTACATTACAGGGTCCATATTAATAGAGTTAATTACAGTAGCATGAACAATCAGTATGCATAATTACAGGCTGCTCCACAAAATAATTGCATATTAAGAGCATTTTGATTACCGTTACACACAATTCATATAGTTACGAAACCCATGAAATCGAATGCAGATACATTGACGTGTTTCCCATTGGGCCGGATTGTCTGTTTAATTTGTCCTGCTTTTAATTTAACACACAGTTTGCTACTTTGATATTGCTAGTAAGGTTCAGTTACTGGTTCAGTTCTTTTGTTCAGTTTGTACTCGTTCAGTGGGTTTAACTAATACAATTAATACAACGCACTATCAGGGTACGTTCAGTGCCAGTAGTAAATGATTACACGTATTATATAGATTATATTATGTTTTATAATATAGAATGGCCATGTAAATTAATTTGCAACCCGTGCATCTGAATATTGGTGGGAAAAGCGGCCAGTTTGATGACAGGACTTCTGTTGTTTTCATTTTGTTGTTTTTTTTGTCATTTTATTAATCTTCGTTCACATGACATAGGGATTCCCAAACTTTTATGTCAGTCAAATAAAATATTTACTTGAAGACCCTGAGATTTAAATCGAAATATAAATAATTAATATGTAAAATAAATAGGGCTGTCAAACGATTAATTGCATCCAAAATAATTTTTTTTTTTTTTTTTTTTTTTACTACATATTTCTGTGTGTACTGTGTATATTTATTGTACATATAAATACACACATACAGTATATATTATGAAAATATTTTCACGTAATAATAATAATAATAATTTATGTATCTAAAAATATTTGTTTTGGATATGATCGATCACAATAAATAGCTTGACAACACTTTAAATAAATAAATACTTTTAAAAGAATAATCCCAATTAGTTAGGCCAAAAGTAGTCAGAATGCTTCAACTAAAATGAGTCATCTAAATGACATTGTTTAACGTGTAATGAATACATATTCCAGTTTGTAAGTAGCCTAATCTACCCAGCACTATAAAAATAGTCGCATCACTTAAGCGTTCAAAATGGATTCAATTATTTGCGCCAGAAGAGCATTACTGGACAAAACGCGTGACACCGCTTCGAACAAGATAAGTTCATATTTTCGTCCATTACCCTGGAATTCACGGACCGAACATTTGAAATATTGAAATGATCGACTACGCAAGAATACAGTACATATCTCAAACTGCTCCTCGGGGGCCTATACACGCGTGGGCTAAAAGCCACCGTTTCTAAAATGGACGCTGTAATGAAAAGTGACCGTTTCAGTTCTGCAAGAAATCATTTTTCTCTTTTGCATTTCACCACCAGTGCAGCGTTTAGCATTCATGTCTCGGGCCTCCCGTAACGAGACAGGTGAATACAGCCTTGTCTGTGACAGAGATCATACATTTTTAAGTTGTCTGGCTTATCTACAAACACGTTCCCCGCTGTATAGTTTAAATATATATGCACCACAGTTAAAGCACTCCAGATGGCGGCCTGTTACTCCACGCCGCGGTGAAGATAAATGAACGTGGCTTCCTCCAATAGCTCACTCTGGAGACAGCCATTGATTTTATTTGAAAAGCATTCTCTTTTTCGCTTTCTTTTTTCTTGAGGCTGCCCAGCAAAGATAAATGAGTGTGCGTGTACGCGTGTGGCAGAAGTTGAAAAGTCTTAATTATTTAGTGTTTGTCACCGCGATAGAAAATCTGTTCATGTACTGAGCAATGAGTGTCGACGTTGCTTAGAATATTGATTCAACCGATAAAGAATAATTCTTCTCTAAAGGTATTTTTTTGCCTTCGTTGTACACTTAACAGTCAGTTGCACCAGAAGCTTTTTGCTGAAGCGGAAATCTTTGAGCATTCTTCATCGGGCAGCAATAGGAAAGCGGGTTTCCAGCACTGAGCATGTCTAAAGGCTTGATTCTTTAATAAGAGCTTGTGCTGTTTGCAAACCGGCTCTTGGAGACCAACAGCATATTAAACGAAAATGCCAGGACGGTTTTTTAATGTCACAAAGGGAAGGAGAGCTCTGTCTCCCTGCTGAGAAGGTGAGAGGGGAAAGGTGGTTGACATACGGTAACATTGCCTTGGCTCCGGCTTTGAATCCTTTTTCTTCATGTAAAATGTTGCTTTGGTGCACATTCAACTGGAACCATGCTCAGACTAGGGCTGGGCGATACATCAAAAATTGGAGATATTATCGCTTCGTCTTTGCTGACGATAAAAACTAAGGGAATATTACGTATACCAATGGTAATATACAGGGTTTAGTTTATATTTGGTGAATATGGCTGCTGTTATGCAGGCTTTGAAATACTAATCGGAAGTGCTTTGAGAAGAGCTTTCGCTATAATGTCATTACTCATAATTCGTAAATGTGATGTAAATACTAATTTCCACAAGGGCAAAAAAGCCCAACTTTTTAAATTCATCAGCAGCGAATGCTGCAAAAGTATTTACAAATTAACGGATATCATTAATTTGAAAAATATTGAGATATGCATTTTTTATATTGCCCAGCCCTACTAGAGACAAACTCTTTAGATCACATCAATAAGTATATTGGTCTAATTGCCTTGTCTTTGCCTGGAACACGAGCAAGCCTTTCATGAATTCTCTTGACTTTGAGATTTGGTCTTTTTTTGTTTTTTGCATTGATATCCTGAAAGGCGCTGGCATGTTATAGCTTAATGACCACTCCTGCTTGTTTTTTGCCAGAGAAAGAACCACAATTTGGCCGTAAGATGTCTTTGAACCTGACACTGGATCTTTCGTTGAGGCACTTTCCAACAAACTGATCGCCGCCTTCTGCTGGTCACCAGTCGGGAAGGACTTTTCCCAAGCTCGCCGGACTTAGTAGCCAGCGTTATATTGGTACGGCATAATTCGATTTGGTATTCATGAGGATATGCAGACTGGTTTGCCGTTCTTGTCGTACTGGTACACCAGCATCTTGATGCAGTGTGAGTTGGCTGGTGAGATCCAAGGGCTGCTGGTGATGGAGAAGTTGTGACTGGCGTAAAATGGCGGCGGCTGCTTCCTGCATCGGAAAAGGGCCTTTAGCACCGTGCCGGCCATCCTGCGGAAACGCTTGCTGATGAAGCAGTACAGGAAGAAGTTGACGCCAGTGTTGAGAAGCGCCAGCATGTTCGCCACGTCTGTGACCAAATGCAGGAGCCTGGCCGGTCCAGGGGTCGGCGGTTGGGCCGTGTAAAGGTGGTAAAGGATCATAAGGGTGCGTGGCGCCCAAAGCACAGCGAACACTGAGGTGATGGCCAGCAGGATGGCTGTGGTTTTTCCGGTCGAGTAGCCTCGCAGACGGAAGCAGCTACGACGGCAGCGAAGCTTGCGTACGATGATGGCGTTGAGCGAGAAGAAAACAGAGCAGGGGAGCAGGTAAACCGTCGCACAGTGGACCCAAACCAACACATGCTGGCCTGCGCTGCTACTGCGGCCGCCGGAGCTCGCTCCTGGCAGTCCGTGCCACAGCTCCGGCCACCAGTAATACGGGACGCTGGTGATCAGGCAGCCAGCGTACACCGCCAAGATCACTTTGCGAGTTCGGGCCGGGTAGGAGACTGTGTGGTAGCGCAGAGGATGGCATACAGCGATGTAGCGGTCCACGGTCAGGGGAACCGTGATCCAGATGGAGGTGTGGATGGAGGAGAACTCCAGGACCTGCACCGCTTTGTTAAGGGAGTGGGGAAGAGGCGCTCCGAGAATGAAGTCCTCCAACAAGAAGTCCACAAACACGATCAGCAGCAGGACCAGGATGTCGGCTACGGCCAGGGCCAGTAGGTAGTTATAGGACGATTTCTGTCGCCGCAGCACCAGCTGAGAAAGGATGATCACGGTGAGGATGTTTGCTGTGGAACGGGAGAAGAAATGGAGAGAGAACAGAACATGGTGAGAAGAGAGAGGAACGGGTGGGTGAGAAAGCGGTGAATCTTGTCGGATGATGGCACATACAGGTGAGAAAATCGCACCTTCATTAAACTTACGGGTGTAAAGAATGAGTCATACAATATTGCATTGCAATTGCAGTACCACAAATAGTAACAAAATTTAGCGCAGCCGAAATCAAAAGCTTTGTTACCCACTGCACACACTCACAATGGCTCAAAGCCTAGTCCCATGAAATGCACACAAGCACACACATGCACGTTTACACGCATTTACAACATTAACATGCATGCATTCATTTTCATGGACATCTTTTCACGTGCACAGTCACATACGCATATATCAACGCTCAACTGCATGCATTCACATGCATGCAGGCATAACTCACATGCATTTACATGCCTGAATTCACATACATGCATGCATTCACACAAGTTCGTTTCACTGTCATTAACACACAAGTTCAGATGCACACATTGTCATTCAGGTGCATGCATTCGCACATTCAAATTCACACACGCACGTGTTCACAGGTTGACACACATGCACACTGAAATTCACACACGTGCGACCATGTGTACAGATGCATATCCAAAGGCACGAGAGAACGTGACCTTCTGAGACTTTCATTCAATTCGTCCCTTCCTCTTCTTCCTGCCTGCCTGCTTTCCTCCACAGCTTTCACCTCTGTCTCATTGTGACCTTCAATAAAAACTAAAACAAGCAGCAGCAACATGTGCAATTACATAGGATACGCGGACCCTCTAGCATCCACTCTAGCATCTCCTCTTCTAGACCCATTCATTACCTTGCTTTCTTCCAAACCTTTATTGTTTGTGGGGCACGCACATGCAGCGTGACATATACGGGCAGAAGAAATGACCACCGATTGCCGTGACCTCTCACTGTGATAAAAAGAGCATGCACACAAAGGCCCTGCCTTTATTTAAGCCAAACAATTTAACACAGCAGTAGGGGACGCGTGGAGGATAAAGCCTCATTACAAAAGACCTCAGGAAACATTCTGGGATATGTTAACCCGAAAAAGTAATTCACCAAAAGTTGCAGTGGATTTCCAACTACTGTAGCCAATGGGCTGCTGCGTGGAACGATATACTGGATGAAAACTTCAAAGTGTTTTGCACCCATGGTGTGTCTCTGCCTGTCTGACAGTCATTCGAGCTGCTAATAAAGATGGAATTGGATTACATATGCCAGTCAGGAGTCTGGAGAATCGCACTTCACAGTTCCAGAACATCAGCTGATTACTAATTACAAAGACTCCGGCTTCAATCTCACCCATACACAAATTTACATAAACACCGGCAATCTCAGGCACACGAGCATCCTTTTCAAAATGTATGGACAAACGGAGAGGCTGACAGAGACGGGATTCGTCTGCATCACGTTCGAAGTAAAGAATGCACGTTTTGGCTTTTCAGAACGCACACGACCTCTCTCAGTTGAACTCAACAAAAATGTTAGCGCTCAGAAGCTAGTCTTTAATACCTTAGGAGACTTTTGAGGTTGGAAAAATAGCATATCAGCATGCTACCCTTTTGTAGTGAGGTCAGCATCGATATTGCAATGTTTAGTAGGATTATAGCCTTGATTTATTAGGCTCAGTTTATACAGTGAAGACTATGAAGTGCTGTTTTGATTAAATTTGATTATTCAATTTCTGCAGCTGAATATTGCTAGACTAAAGATGAAGCGCTGTTTATTTAATTTGTTATATACATATATGTTTGTAATTTGTTTGTCTATGCTGATTTACTAACCTACAAAGTCATTCTAAGTAGTGATATTTTCCCCCTAATTAGAGCATTAGATGCACTCTAGTCATATTTATATTTAGCAGAAAAACTAAATATTGCAATGTAATTTTTGCTATATCATGTACATTTTCTGTATGCACGAAAAACCACAAGACCTAGGCTACTACATGCAATGTGCTGATCTTTTCCCATGTGGCGATTGCAGCTGTGAATCTCAATAACTGCAATGCCCTTTTCTCCCAGGAGGCTGACATGTAAATGTTTAACATCGACTCGCCAATGCAACTTTCCGTTCGTGTAGGGCAAATGCTTTTTTTGACTGAATTAAAAACACCTGTTGCGTTAACCGCAGGTTAGCTAATGCACTACTGAAAACGAATTTGGTCTGAACCAATGGCGAGGGCGCCATTTTTTTAATTCATTGATTACAGTTTTTTTTAAGGGTAGCAAACCACGTTTAAAATATATCCAGTCTGATTGGCTAGTGAGTCGTTAGAGGAGCCTAACTGTCTAGCTTATATAATGTTTTCCATGCAATTCGTAGAAAGCAGAAATAAACGGCTTTTTGCGCGTCCTTCAGAAAGAAATGCGCAAAAGGAGTGTGTGCAGTCACGTGGGTGAAGTACCTGGCTGTCTGCGCCCGCGGACTGCATGAAGACAAGATAATTACACATTACAGGTTGAGTATTAGCGTTTAGGCCTTGAACGTGGATGCTTTAGATAATTCGGTTTTGTGGGAATTTGATGGGAAACGTTTATACCGAAATCTTCGAATTTTGATTGCTGACATCTTAGCAAACCCGCGCACAATTGAGAGCTGTCCTGAAACCCATATGAGATTACCGGGGTCTTTTTAGCAAGAGAAAATCCTGAGATTCGGGAGACAAATGTCTCCTTTTGATGCCATTGCTTTCCAAAAGAAACAATTGAGATCTCATTTTAGATTTGTCTTTCCTACGGGCTGCACAAAACAAGCTTTCCAGTATCAAACGCAGTGTTTTTTTGTTCAGGATCGCTAACGGGATAATGAAGGTTATTTTTGTGTCTCAGTTCAGTGACAACAGTCTGAACTCTATTACAGCTGAACTGAATTCTTTGATTTCTTCTTCACATCTTGATTGTTTCTTGTGTAGTGTTATGCAATACAGTTAGCCTACTTATTTCTCCTTCAGTTTCCAAATTTAGTTTCTCTTGCTGGGAAGATTACTTGCAAAATGTGGTCCGTTACGCATTTCAAGTTACACGAGACAAACACATTATGCATTTTAGGTTACTATTTTTAGATTACTTTTGGCTGAAATCATTAACGAATAGAAGAGAGAGAGAATATATGTTTATTCTTATTAAAAACGTGTAGTGCATAAATGTGTTTGGAAGACGAAAGTCTATTTGTGTGAAATATGTAGTCATGTAATTATTAAACGGTAACAGTAGTCTGATTATGAGTACTGTAAAACGTAATATGATTACAGCAACCTAGCATTGTCGGTTTTAGATGTTTTGTTCAGTCTTAAGTTTGTGGTATAACTGCTAGCGATTGTTTCAGGGAAGCATAATGTTGAGGATGACTAGCGGTTTGCCTGTGTGTGCTCTCGGCAGTGCGGATCAGTTTTAGGTCTTGCAGACACCGTATGTAAGTGTGTTCGTGTGTATCGGAGCGTCACTAAGACTGCAGTCCAACATAAAATCCAGATTCACCAAATCCCACTCCCAACTCCCTTTGTTTTACTTCCCTTATCCTCTTTATTCTTCTCTTTTTTTCATACTCCACTGTCCATTTCGCTTTGGCTTCTGGATTTCTCTTTCACTGGGTTAATCTCTCCAGATGCCCCGCTGTGAACGTACTTTATTTAGACAAACAAAAGGAATCCATGGCGGCCTGGAGGTTGTACATTTCCTGACATTTCCATTTAGCCATGGTCAACACCGTAAGCGTATTGATTTCACTTGACTCCTGTCTTTGTACAGGTCTCTGAGGCCCAGAACAGGAGCAAGCCTATTGTAACGGCTCAGTTTGCTTTGAAACCACATGTTTGTTTGTGTGTGTCAGACTGGAAATTTAGAGCATTGTTTACAGTATATACTGCATTCTGCATGCAAAAATATGTACATGCAGTATTTAAAGTAGTTGTATGCTACATTGTTAGCACATGACCTTTCTCTGTTGGAATAAAATCACATTTTTGTCATGTTCAAATAATAATGGGTAAATAAAAGGCTAATTTGTAAATATTGCCAATGAGATCTCTATTATATTTCATTCTGAAATATTGCGTGTAGAGTTTCATAAATGCATGGTACATGTTCACCATGGGCAATATATAGAGAGTTTTGCTGAAGTCTCCAGCTTTTTAGATGTGTGTGTGTGTGTGTGTGTGTGAGAAAAAAAACAATAAACTCTCCTAGAGGTCGAGATCTTAGCTGGGTTTCAAAATCTGACTAGATACTGCAACAAGGCCAGCAAAAAGTTTTCCTCCGGGTTCAGCGACTCTCACCTTAAAAGTTTCGCCTGACTCGCTAATCGTCCTGAAACGAACACGAAAACGCTCACAAACACTTTCCTCACGGAGGCGGCGAGCTCACAGAGTGCCCTGGATCATTTACCTAAATTGAAAATCATTGTCTCCGCCTCTTAACTGGTGAATAACACCACCGGGGTAATGCCGAGGCGGTGAGAGGATCGTTACTGCGGATCTGTGACCTTCCAAAACACGTGACGTTATAGTCGGTTTCTGGATGAAAACCCTTCATCTTCAATTGAACCGAAACACACGAATCAAACAGTCTTTAAAAGTAAAGCCTTCGGTGCGGGAAGCCAATGGAATAAGACCAACCTCTTCCAATTAGTGACCTCGACGAGCTTAACCTCCAGCGATCAATCGAACGGACGTGAGCTCATCTGAACACGCTCGTTTCTGTGCTTTCTATTTATTTATTTTCTGGTTTAGCGAAGTTGGGCATTTACAATGATGCATATTTCCAAACTTCATTTTCAAGTTGCAGGTTCACAGCTGTGCAGTTGAATATGAAATGTCACAGTAATACGTTATAATGCGTAATTTTAATAGATATATTTTTAAAGGTACTTTTTAGTGTTATTTAATATATGGGTTGTATTTTTCTCCCTTGTTTTTAAAGGCTTCAACGTTAAAAGCCTATTTGCGGTATTTTGCTACTGTATTTAATTAACCGCATTTTTTTCATTTAACATTTTATTTATTATTATTTTTTTACAACAAACCTACTGCTACACTGCTACTCTTAAACTACAATATTTTGTTTTATTTTCCACAATTCTTCAGAATTTTATCGAATAGTAATTTGCATGCAATTCATTTTTTTGCATGCGATTTTGAAATTGCAATTCATTTTAAAAACATGCATATATGTGTGCGTGTGTGCGACGTTGCACATATATGTATACACTATACGTTCAATGTCACCAAAATGATTTGTCAACTACTATAAAAATACAAACAAAACATCACTCTTCACCTCTTTCCTCTTTAATCACACCTGCTTTTAGTCAACCTGTCCTTCTTTTCATTCCCTTTCCATCCATTCTCTATGCTTTTCTCACTTTCTTTGTGCATTGCCTACGAGAGGTTTCGCTTCTTCAGCTCCCATCCGTTTCTGCATGTCTTATCGCCTCAATCTACCCAAATCGCTGCCAGGTGTGATGACTTTCACACAGTGTTAAATAAAGACTCAAATCTCGTCTCATCACGCCCCTATTCGTCCCACCAACCCGCGTCGAGTTGAAATTCGAGCTGCTATTTAGCAACAAGAAGACCGCCTGCCTTCGAAAAGCGAATGAAAATATTTGTATAAACTGCTCAGGCTGAGTGCTTCGCTCAAGGGCACGGCGATTTATCTCAATCTGACAACGAATCATTCCGCTGAAACTGTGCCACATGGCGTCCGACCTGAGAGAGAAGCTTCGATTAAAATGTTCAGCACACCTGCAAATAATACCATTAGTCATAAATGAGCAATCAACCTCCAATTGTGCAGGGACGAAATGCAATTTTGGTGTCCAGGGGCATTAATATTAAACGCTTGAGGCCAATTAATACGAGGGCTACTCAAGACATCTAATGCATCATCTGTCTCGCTCCCCAGGTCATTCCGGTTAGAGCCGGATCTAATTTCAGCATCTGTGGAATAACAGGTATTTCTTGGCTGATATACGATGTGAGACGCCGAATCCCGAATGTCACCGGTGACCTTTGGAAACTGTGTTTTTCCTCAGTTCTGATGCCAATATGGCTGCGTCTCACAAGGTTACAGAGCGTTTGGTCAAGGATGCCGCTACATAATCAAGATTAAATGGCACAAGACAAAATTTTAATAATCTGCATGAGAAAAGCGTCTGCTGGTAATAATATCGGCGCGATGCCTTCGCCTCAGCCCTGTATGTTCACGAATACACCGACGGAGTCATGCAATGAAGCATGCTTTGTAATTAAATGATACATTTTTTAAAGAATATGCATGAAAACGCTATATTTAACGGTACACGTGGTCAATTATGTGGTCAGTTTTTGCACTTCACACATAAAAACATGCACTGTGCACAAAATAATCAAGATTAAGCTGGACCCAGGAATCTACAATGAAATATTTGCATTGATTGATCACAAATGTAAACTCTGATGACGATGTGCTCCCCTCCATTTAGTACTAAATAATAAAACATGCAAGAATGTGTACTGACCGGCCACAAATGTGAATTACGGGGATGTTGCACTTGATATATGCACAAAAACATGCATTCAAATAATCTATATTTTAAGAATATGCATAAAAAAACATTGATGGGCACAAACATGGATTGTGCATTAAATAATCAAAATGTTAAGAAGCTTGTGTTAGGTATAAATGTGAATATTAGAGACAATGCATTCTCACCCTGTGCACTTCACAAATGCACAGTGCTGTGCATAAAAATACTAATTAATTAAGATTTTAAGAATCTGTATTAAAAAAAACAGCCACAAATGTGAATACCCTATCACGAATAATACAAAAATAATGCATTGTGTACTAAATAATCAAGATGGTAAGCATGCCAGAAAAACCTGTAATGCTGGGTACAGATGTTAGCAGACATTTATGACCCCTGTGAACTATTCACATTCATATGCAAAGTCATGCATACAGCATGCATTAAATAATCAAGATTGCATTGGACTTATAACACATTTTTCCGAAACTGCAATGAAAAACTTGAAAAGTGAATTTTGGGGACAGTTCGCTCTATGCTCTTCGTGTGCGCGAAGGCAAATTTGTGTGCAAAAAAAAAGAATTGGTGCAAAAAACAAATTACGAGTGCCCGGGATGATGCGCTTCTGTCCCCCCGATGCACTTCACAAATGCACAAAGTCATGCACGAGAGCGCTAAATAGTCAAGACATTAAGTATCTGCAAAAAACGTCTGACCACAGATGTGAATATCTGTGTCGATGCGCCCCTCTCACTCCCGTGCACTTCAAAGTCATGCACGAGCACATGCGTTGTTGCACCGTTAACACAGCAAATCTTTCTCGCATCCTTCTTACCAGGCAGGCCGAGGCACAGCAAGGAACTGTAGTAGATGACGGGAAACTGTCCGAGAGGACAACCGCGAGGACTCCAAGAACTGGAGTTGGTGGACAGCACGGTGAAGATGTGGCTGTGCTCCATGGCCTTTCTGCCCTCCTTCGAGCGCCGGAGAGAAGACGAACCACAGCCTGCGACCGCAGAGGAAGAGCCGGCTGACACGTGTGGGAGCCGGAGGACGACTGCGAGGCAGAGACACAGACGAGGAGAGGCGAGGAAGCCGGCGATGTGATGGGAAGAGAGGCAGGGATGTGAGGAAGAGAGTGAGTGTGTGTGTGTGTGTGTGTGAGAGAGACAGAGAGAGAGAGAGAGAGAAAGGGTTGGGGGGGGTGGTTGCGAGCTGGTGGGAATGAAATCTGGGGAGGCATGAACGCAAAAAGGGTGAAAATAAGTGAGGAGGGGGGAAGGGGGCGTGAAGGAGAGGAACATTGGGAGAGCGAGAGGCGTTAAGTGAGGAAGAGACGATTGGTGTTGACACCGCTGAGAGGTGATTTCTGTGCGTCTGAAGGGCGACCCAGGAGTAAATAAGAGCTCTAGCATGACTCGACTAGTTCGAGCCAGTTACACGTACAGAGCGTCCGCGCCACACACACACGCCGGACGCGGCTGCTAGCTGTTTAGCATTTTTTGAACTTGCGAATCCGGTCTTGATTAAAAGCATCCTCGCCGTCTTCGTTAGTAGCAGGAATTAATTCGAGTGTTTTGTTTGCCATCATGCACTTTAGAAAACAGTTATTATCATTTCGGAATACCACTTGTTGATGCCGATTGCTGATAACTGTTATGATTTGTGATTTTTTTTACAGTGATATTGGGTAGAAGTCAAAGGATGTAATGCGGTGTTGGTCGGCTCGGTTTGTTTGGAAATAGATTTTTCTTTTAGTCGTTTTCATGAATAATTAAGCCTGTTAAAATGTATTGTAGAAGCTTCTGTTACTTCTGCTGTTCATTTTATTGCACATTGTATCTTAAAATAATATAAATAGAATGATAATAATCAGTATAATAATTAGAGATGTCCCTATACCAGTTTTATATATATATATATATATTATATATATATATATATATATATATATATATATATATATATATATATATATATATATACATTACAATGAGAAACCAAAGGAATATTAATCATACAGGTTAGATTTTTTTTTTTGTTATCCTTTAGATTTTTTTAGTTTTCTGGATTAATTATTGGTGATTAATTACTGTACTTTGGTATTTTTATATATTTTTAATATATTATATTTTTAATGCTTAATTATGCCTGTTTATTAAGTTATTTTTACAAGCTTCTGTTACTTTTATCATTCATTCATATTTGATCTTTAAAATAAAACAATTAAAAACAACAGCGTTCCAGTGCCCCTTTTTTCCAGAATGAGTAAAAAATAATAATAATAACAAATATAATATTCCTGATATTCTTTTTTTCAAGAATGGGAAATTGACTATTTTGTTTATTTACCGATATTTCCAGTTTTTCATGCATTTAACAGACACTTTTATTTTTATGCATTCAAGTTACAGTTTTTACATTTTATCAGTTCTTGCTTTCCCTGGGACTCGAAACAGTTGCTAGCGCCAGATATAGGAAATCATTTTTATTCATATAAAACCCAATCTTAATTTAAACAAGTAATTAGCCTTATAAATAATAATCCGAATTTGTGCCCAGGGTTATATGTTCTATGTATTTTTATATTATTTATATTATCCTTATAATGATTTTTTTGTTCAATTGACAGTATCTTCCATTTAAAGAAATGTAGTGCTGCTACAGCATGCAGTTTGAAGTGAATCAATATGGGTTTTTAGGGTTCTCTAGATTTATTAGCGGTTTATTACTGTACTTTGACATCTAAATATGTTTTTTAACATTTATTGTCCACCTCGAAAAACGTAGTCTGAGTAGTGATTGCTTATTAACAGCGTATCACTCCTTAACACGGACTCATTCATGTCTGTGGCACAAACAATGTGGCATGAATTAATATTACGGAGCGCAACAGCATCGCTAATATTAATTGCAATACGAAGAACAAGATAAATGTTTAACACCAGCGCGAATGAATAACCTCGGCGCGTTAAATTTCTATCATTCTTTTTGCATAAATAATCATTTAGATAGCAATCAAACGCAGCAGTAATAACATGGCATTGATGGAAAGCACACTCTCTCCATCGCCGTGGGTCACAGAGTGCGTTTCCGCCGCACCTGTTTACTTTGCATACTTGATCAGTCATATGTGTGATGTGGAAGGGAAAAGGCTGATTTTCTCCACGCCGTCCTTCTCGTAAAGTCATTTTCCTGCAGCCCAGTAAATGAGTGTGAAGTGATAGAGAGAATACGGCCGTTTAATAAAATATAGCCCAGTGACTCGCATTGATTACCGAGAGCGACAGAATGGCAGGTCTTTCCTCATGTTCACACACGGGCCCGAGGCTATAAAGCGCACACACACACCGCTCTGCACTCAGTGATCTACTTTACTGATACTCATTGCTTCTTTGAGTGCGGGACGGGTCTTTAAAAACAATAATAACTGGTATGAATTTATTCGTTTAATACCGATTTGACTGTTACTCACTAGATGAGTCTATATTGGATCTCTCCAACAAAGCTTCGCTTTTATGGCACGAGTTCATTTCAGAAAGACATAGAAAGAGATTCCATCTCTGAGAGCGTTATCCATCAGCTCGGCTCTAAGCGACAGGCTGTATTAATAATGAATCGCGAGCTTTAATAGCGGCTCGGTATGCATAGCATAACTGTTAAATTAGATGTTTGATTTTAGTAAAGGGGTGAAAGAGTTCACGCGTGATTTTCATTTCCCTGACGTCTCTCTCTCTCTCTCTCTCTCGTAAGTGAAAGGTGTGGGATGAAAAGATTCGGAAAAGAAATAAGCGGGAATTCCTGCATGCATGGCAAAAGTGTGTGAACGCGACCTAGACAGCGAGGAGAACAGCATCACACCTGTTACTGTGTTAAGCAGGATGGAGATTCAACAGGGCGAAGGTTTTCTCACTCTGCATCTCTGTGGAAAAACAGAGACGTGTTTGAACCTGTCAGAATCCCAGAGCGACACTCGTGCAAAACCCTATGTAGGCAGCATTTTAAGGCCTGCAAACGTGCCAAAAAACTAGGTCCGTTTTAATCAGACCGCAATTAAAAAATGCATTGCAACTAGTTGTAAACGGCTATATTTTGTTACATTCTTGTTTTGAAATGCTTGATTTTTCAACAGGCTTTCTGTGCATTCGTTAGTTTCGAAATGCAGAGGCGTACAATACTTTTATTTGAAGGGTTAGTCCACCCCAAAATTAACATTTCGTCATTAATCACGCACCCACGTGTCGTTCCAAACCCATGAAAGCTTTGTTCGTCTTCTGAACACGATTTAAGATATTTTGGGTGAATACAAGGGCACTGCCAAACAATTATCACTGTCAAGGTGCAGAAACGTATGAAAACGTCGCCTGAATACAATCGTAACTTTATGAAGCTACGACAATACTTTTTGTACGGAAAGAAAACAAAAATAATGGCTTTACTCAACAAATTCAGCATCGTAACATCACCGCACTGCCATTTTGAAAAGTATCCTTGGATGCAAAAGTCATTATTTTTGCTGTTTTTTCCTTAGCCTCGTAACGTTACGGTTGAACCACTGATGGAAGATGGACTTATTCTGAAAATGTCTTTCATACTTTTTTGGACCTTGACGGTGTTTATTCCTTATTCCTCAATGGGACAGGCGCAAGTCTCTCGGTTTCCATCCAAAATATCTTCAGTTGCGTTCAGAAGATGAACAAAGCTTTCACGGCGAAAGTGATTAATAACAACTACGAGAATACTTTTTGTACGGAAAGAAAACAAAAATAATGGCTTTACTCAACAAATTCAGCATCGTAACATCACCGCACTGCCATTTTGAAAAGTATCCTTGGATGCAAAAGTCATTATTTTTGCTGTTTTTTCCTTAGCCTCGTAACGTTACGGTTGAACCACTGATGGAAGATGGACTTATTCTGAAAATGTCTTTCATACTTTTTTGGACCTTGACGGTGTTTATTCCTTATTCCTCAATGGGACAGGCGCAAGTCTCTCGGTTTCCATCCAAAATATCTTCAGTTGCGTTCAGAAGATGAACAAAGCTTTCACGGCGAAAGTGATTAATAACAACTACGAGAATACTTTTTGTACGGAAAGAAAACAAAAATAATGGCTTTACTCAACAAATTCAGCATCGTAACATCACCCCACCGCCATTTTGAAAAGTATCCTTGGATGCAAAAGTCATTATTTTTGCTGTTTTTTCCTTAGCCTCGTAACGTTACGGTTGAACCACTGATGGAAGATGGACTTATTCTGAAAATGTCTTTCATACTTTTTTGGACCTTGATGGTGTTTATTCCTTATTCCTCAATGGGACAGGCGCAAGTCTCTCGGTTTCCATCCAAAATATCTTCAGTTGCGTTCAGAAGATGAACAAAGCTTTCACGGCGAAAGTGATTAATAACAACTACGAGAATACTTTTTGTACGGAAAGAAAACAAAAATAATGGCTTTACTCAACAAATTCAGCATCGTAACATCACCCCACCGCCATTTTGAAAAGTATCCTTGGATGCAAATAGTGTGCGTTGTTCTCCATTGACAAATTTGTTGAATAAAGTCATTAGTTTTGTTGTTTTTTCCTTAGCTTCGTAGCGTTACGGTTGAACCACTGATGGAAGATGGACTTATTCTGAAGATGTCTTTCATACTTTTTTGGACCTTGATGGTGTTTATTCCTTGGCGGCCAATGGGACAGTCGCAAATCTCTCGGTTTTCATCCAAAATGTCTTCAGAAGATGAACAAAGCTTTCACGGCGTAAGTGATTAATAACAAAAATGAAGAATAACATTGAAACTTGAGTAATGAACTGGCTTTTGACTATGTAGAGTTACCCATCTCAACGCCTCTTTACAAAATGGCAATTTCGGTAATTGTTCGAGAGCAAACACTAGAATCGGCGAGGTTATCGGTTTGATCCCCACGACAGAATGTAGCCTATACCTTCAATGCAGCGTAAACTGGTCCGGATGAAAACATCTGCCAAATGCCCAGATGTGGATGTAAATAACGAAGGGGCGCAAGCTCTATTCGAGCTCCTGCTGGACAACTTGATTAAAGAAAGAAATGGATAGATAATGTGGACGCGTGGAATTGATTTTTGCTTCACATCGCAAGACGGCCGAGATTATTATGAATATTTATAATGAGTTGAGCACACAGCCTGCATTAGACGGGACTTCGTGTTCTTTGGGTCCAGTCTGCAGTGTCACTGTGACAGGGACCAGATCTGCCGTTACAAAAGACACATTAGGCATTTGTCAGACGCCGCACATTAATTCCTCGTGGTTTGTGTCGGTGCATATTTAGGGATTTCCAGGGCTCTTCCCGATTCGCATATCAATTTCAAAAGCATGAATATGCAGAGAGAAATTAAGAGCTCCGTTTTGTTGAGTCCGCGTGACGTGATCACGACGAGCTTTGCACTTCAAACACTTTCCCATCTGCTCCTCTCATTAATGCCATTCTTTCAAAAGCATCAAAAACCTCAGGAAGGGTGGGACGGCTTTTATTTCCCTTTATTAAAAAGGAGGAGCGTCAAACCATAATCCCTAAACCTTCAGAAGTGTTTATTAAACCATTCATCTCCTCACATCTCCCTTTATTGCTAGTTAGCGCGGTATTAATGATTGTTTAATGTATTCGGTCTCTCTCTCGGGCTCTGTCCTGCTCATCTCTTTCCCCGCGGCCTTGATCTGTGCGAGCTGTGTCAGAATAAACAGCGTTTTAGCACGCTGGACAAAAACCGCTTAATCTGAGGATGCATCTACAAAACAACAAAGTCAAGCTGACATTTATCGAACCGGGGTTGGAGGCCACCAATAAACCTTCAAAGAGAGACTGAACCGAGTGCGTGTATTTGCACATTTGACGAAACAGCTCTTTTCGTTCGCGTTTGTTCGTCCTAAGCCATTAATAGAATCTTGTTTTTATTTTGTGTGTGTGTGTGTGTGTGTGTTTTGCGCTGTTTGCTAATCCAGCGCGTTCAGGTTTCACACTGTGTAGCCGAAAAGACTTTTCAGACCATAGCTATAAGAACAAATCTGTTCTTCACTTCAGTTAGCACTAATGAGAGTGTCTGTGATTGTAGAAGGAACATGAATGCTTAATAAGGCAAGTGGCGTTAAAGGGATTGCTCGGCAAAAAAATCATTATTTCTCATCCTCACGCCGTTCCAAGCCCATTAGACATTCATCTTCGGAACGCAAATGAAGATGTTTTTGATTAAATCTGAGAGCTTTCTGACAGCAGGGGAACTCTCACATTCAAGGCCCCAAAAAAAGTATTTGTGCTAATATTACCAGGCCTATGATTTTATTTTTCAGTTCGTCTAAACGGATGTGTTTGGAGCACCGTAAACCGGTGTGAAGACGCCGTAGCTTTGTTTTATACACGAATAAAGAAAGATGCCGAGCGAGAGAGTCTTATATACCGCGCAGAACTGACGTGTAAATTATATTCTTTTTTTGTATTTTCCTGTCAAAATAAGAGTTCCTTCTGCTTTTAAGAGCTGCCGGTTTCTCTGGTAGTGGGCGGAACTAACGTGCAAACAACAATCTCATTGGCTGGCGCTCAGCTGGGGTCGTCCCTCTTCTGATTTCAGCAAATCAATCTGAGCGAACGCAGACAGCGTGCTTTACATTCACGAAACCAGCAGCTCATTAATCCTAGAGCATTATATATTAGTAGACGTATTCGTAGAAATTTCATCACTATTATTTTTCATTTTTCTGCCTTTTTACAGAAACACTAATCGACAAACAATATCTTAAACACCACCACCAGTCCTGAACTCAGTCAACAATACAAATATGCAATCATGGTTATTCTAATAACTAAAATTCTGCCGTCTTGTAATTATAAACAAAATAATATTACAATGCTATAAAAATTACTACAACAATTTTATTGCCAAGGTGTCCATAGAGAGTTCATAATATTTACAATAATGTTGAATTTTATAGGTGTCTCTCACACTGTCCCACAGAAACATAAAAATAGTGTATGTTAGTTTTATAATAGTAATTTATTCTATTTAGTGTCCATTTCATTCATTTTACATATTTAATATTGGGGACACCCAAGTTATTTCACACATTTTTGTTTTTAAAAATAAAGAAATAGTTACTTTACCTGGTAATTAGTTACTTTTATAATAATGTAATTTAGTTACTAACTCTGCTTACTATTTGCGAGAAGTAACTAGTAACTATAACTAATTAGTTTTTTAAAGTAACATGCTCATCACTGGTTGGACGGCAGCTGTTTTATTCGCGGTAATAATGCATCATTTTACACTTTTACCGTTGGCAATGCAAATTGGGCTTAATGTCCCAAAAACAAGGTTTAAAAATGATGACAACCTGATTTTTAAAAATGTATAACATAGCTTTTTGACATGGTAACATCACTATTTGGTGTTTAAAGTGCACCTATTATGGGTTCTTTGAAAATGACATTTCACGCAGTGTGTAAGTAAATGAAAACAATGAATCGTTGAAAGAATCGTTTGGGAGTCGTTGAACAAAAAGGGTAAAAATCTTGAGCGCATGTCAACCTGTCGTTCGGGGCTACCGAAGCCGAAATACGAACCTTTCATAACCCATTTAAAAACACAAACGCAGGGTTGTGTGCAGTTTTTGCGAGTTTTGATGCTTTGTATTTGTTTATTTAGTTAACTTTGCTAACAGGGTTGCCAGGTCTGCGAAACAAAACGAACCCAATTGCTAATCAAAACTAATCCAATCGTGCTTTTTTAATACTTTTTCCCAAATTGATCGCTCTATCCACCAGACTATACGTGGCTATAATGTAAAAGTAGCATGGGAAATCTGCATACTTGGCAACACTACTTAGTAAAACGTTCATAGATAATGCAATGAAAATCTGTAAATCAGATCTCTGAAGCAAATATTATCTCTAATCTACATTATCCCTTAATTACAAGCTGTACTTGCATTTATCTTCGACTAATCTCTTCTCTCACTTCTTCTATTTGCCCTAGTCTTTCCCATCTGATCGGCTGGTTTAATGGTGTTCAGAGTGAGGCATTAAAGAGGTCAGAGCCGCAAGGTTATAGAAGCAGCTTTGTTTACTTTTCACAGCTCTCGCCTGATTATATCTGATTTTCTAACCCTTAAGCTCGATCTCTCTAGGTTCGGATGGTCAGATTGCCTCACAATGAAATGGCCGGACGATTTAGCACTTGCTTGTGTTAGTCAGCAGCGGCTTGAATGAGGTTCCAAAGCCACATCGAGCCTAAAATAGACATTTTTTTACATGTTTGTGTTGTGTTTTGGCCTGTTCTGAAGTTCTTGTCTTATAACCGTTTGTAGTTGGCTGTTTTAAAAAGTAACGTAAAAATAGACGTAGGGAGAGTCAGCCAATTATGAATCATTAATTGCTACAGTGTGAATAATATGTAATCAATAAATGTACAATGTAATGTAATCAGATATGGTATCTGATTATGTAATCTAGATTGCATGTAATCAGTTGCTACGGCATTCTCGCATCGTTCTTGCGAGTTTTGCATTTTTGAAAATAGCATCTAGCATTTCATATACAGTATTTTCTACAGTGTGCTACAACATGCATTGCTTGTTATTGACATAATGCGCAATAAGTGCAAACGATTAAAATCGGCGGAGCGTTGTTCATTTAATAACATTAGCCCAGACGGGAGCGAATGTCATTTCCGTCTCGCGTAATATTATCTCCGCGCCCGTACAGTGCAGTACACGTGAAGGTGTTAGCATTGCGTGTGTGTTTTATCATGTGGCTGTTGTTTACAGTTGCATTAGACCTCTGTGTTGCACCTCATCCTTCTCTATGAAAGGAGCGAGCTAAAGGTCACCGCCTCCCACATGTGAGGATGTTACAGTTAAAACAGTGCGGCTCCGTACGCAGCGTTTCATGTCCCCCGGGGGGGCTCTCTTTGAGCCGGGGGCCCCTCTGGCCACACGCGAGGCCCCCGGCACCGCACCGCTTTGAGGGATGAAATAAGGCTTGATTATAGAGTGATTATATCTGACGCTAGCCAGGCATGAAAGGCGCTTGTTTTAAAGGACTCTTGTTTTCGAGGTCCGGTTTGACATCAAAGACGGAGCGAGGGATGGTGGAAGACGAGGACATGTGATATTTATTAAAAGGGAAGAGAGCAGTGGCAGGTCGCTTTCATTTCCTTACTGTATGTCATTTTCTGGCTCACCTCACTGTGCTTTTTTTTATCTTCCTTAGTAACAAACTCAGCCAGCACGCACGACGCTACATTTGCAGATATTATAGTATGAGCGAAATAAATAATGCTTAAAGCAAACCCTAGGTGGAAAAAACTAAATAAAATAAGAGACATCAGCACGCTTTATCCAGTACCTTTAATACAGTAGATTAAAAAAATGTGTTGCATTAAAAGTTTTCCGAAATGCTATGTTTAAGTATGCAAATCTGGTATCATCTTATAAAATATGCACTAATTTGCATTCATTTCAAAACAGAAATCTGAGCTTCGGATGAAGCCAAAAGTACTGTTGACGTATTAGAGTTAAAGGCTTTTCGATTCGTTAGGCACCTTTAAAGATACGCATTGCAATTGAAATCAATAGACACAAACGAGGCATTAATCATGCCATAACTTGCAGAGATTTCCAGGATAGAAATCTGACCACTGGTTCAAATATTCAGTTTCATTCTTTTGACGCACTTAGAGGCAACACGTTTCGCATTCTTTAGGCTTTTAAAAGGCCTTTAAAGGTTTTGCGATCTAAATGCACAGAAACGAGCTATAAAATAAACGCTTAGTCACACTCTTGCCTTAAAAGCGGGGGGAGAAAATACGTCACATGTTTTTTGTTGTCGACGTTTTACGACGATCCAGCATGATGAAGCGACGCTGAATGGATGCGTTCAAATCCTTGCTCGGAGCAATGTTAATAGCGGCGTCCTGCACCGCTAATGAAAGCTAACTAGGCCATTTTTGCCTTTGTCTTTCGTACAGAGTGGGTTTGACGAGCAGATTTGAAGCTCTAAACAGAGCCCCGAGCGTCTGCCCCTCCAGCTTTTCCTTTGATTCATTTTCTGAATCGGGAGACACAAATGGATGTTCATTGACGGGATATCAGTCAGAAGGGCCGCCTTTCCCTCCCGTTCCCCCGCGGTGAGCCCGCGGCACCTGTCTGCCGATGAACGCGTGCGGCAGATGCATGGACACCTGCGAGCTCGCCTGGAGGAACGTTTATCGCTCATATGTTCACCTTTCACGGCTCAGGAGACTCAATGGTTCTGATTCATGGCTTTCCTAAAACGCGAGCAAGAGAAGTACAAACAAAACACGTTTTTTTTTTCCTTTCTACGTCAAAATTTTGAGTTGAAATTTCTTTGCGATTACCTGTAATAGTGAAAACAGTAAATCTTGCTGTAAAAGTAAATTCCAGTAAAATTTCATACACACCGCACTGAAAGTTCAGTTTTAAAATAGAAAGACTGAAGCTGTATTTTCTTGTAAAATGAATTCCAAAGATAATTATATCAGCTAAATGAGTATAAATTAATTTGGTGTATTATTTACAATTGTTTTAATTTTATACTGCACCGTGTTGCCACTCACTCAATGACTTACTTAGTAGCATACTTAATTTTTTTACATTTATTTATTTGTTTGTTTTTTTTATGATTTATTTATTTATTATTTGTGGTCGAATGAACAGCCGCTTGGTCTCAGAAGCTTATAAAGAGGTGGCAGATGATGGCAGACTTTGTCATCTTGGCAAATCCAAGCACATTTCGAGATGCCTTCCGGAAGCGTAGAAGAGCCGCACGAGGACGCTGGATCTCAACGGTCCGAGGAGACGGAGACTTTTCGAAGGCAAAACTTCAAGAACAAAACCAAAAAAAAAAACGTCCTGAAATTCTAAAAACTCCAAAAGCGATGCCCTAGAAGAGTTCCGCTCTGAAGATTCCGTGAACTTCAAAGGTTCTTCACATGGAACCATCAGCATCAAAGAACCTTCATTTTGAAAAATAGCGTGTTTCAAAAAGGTATCTGCCACGGGAAGACATTAGTACGTCTTAGGTGCATCATGAGGGCATTCTGTGCTCCGGTTTATGTGTTTTAACTCCATCTTCAGCTGGTACGGAGTTCGGTTCACTGGGTTCAGGCGGTTCAGCCGTGTGAGTCTGCTGGCACAGTAATCTCTCTCACCTCACGCCTTTCTACACCTCTCTGCCTGACACAGTTTGATTAATTAGTATTGCAAGCGGCAGAGTGGTGGCCAGCGTTCCCCTTACGGCTCAAACACACACACAGCCTCTCCCCGCCATTTCTTTTTCACTCCTTCCGTCATAATGGTTTTATGGGGCACCAAAACAGGTGATAAAATTTCCTGGCGGACTACATGAAAAAGAACAGTTATAATAATTGCGTTTTTTTTTAGTCAGCTGGTTGAATTTAAAGTCGATCGAGCGAGGCTCGTCGTTATATATAATTCATAGTTACACAGTTGTTTATACGCCACAGAGCCGGTATCGAAAATGTGATCACTTACGGTGCGACATGCGTTCTTGAAAAAAGCATGCTCGCATTTGTTTGTAGTGCATAAGAAATTGAGCAAAGCTGAAAGTCTGTTCTGTTAAAGAGATCAAATTTGAACACCTTCAGAGTAACTGCTGACAGGTGAGTCTGAGCAAAACCTGGCTTTATTTAGAGACAAAATTCATCACTTTTTATTTAATACAAACTCTGTTTAATATAAATGCTGCTGCCTTGTTTTTGCTATTTTACTATGATAGTAGACTATTTATTTATATATATATATATATATATATATATATATATATATATCTTATATATATCTTCTTTTAGTGATTTTTTTATTACTTATTTTCAATTTAGAGATTTTATTACACCTTAGATGCATATATATATATATATATATATATATATATATATATATATATATATATATATATATATATATATATATATATATATATATATTAAGGTTAAGTTACTCATTTAATTTTTATATTTTAGTTCAGCTTTATTTCAGTTACCATAAATGTAGTAACAGCAACATGAGACATTATATTATATATATTATTATAATTTTTTTTTTTATTAATATGGTAACCATTTGCTTCCGTGTGCTTTTTAAAGTAGTAAATGACGCCCTCTCTTGGTTCTTGTGTAGATTGCACACAGCTGTAGATTTTATTTTTAAATATAGAACGTAAAATGATTTTAGATACTACTTTGCTGGCAAATGATCCTCACTGCTTGATTTTATTGAGCAAAATAATGTATAAACTAGACTGAAGTTTACCAGTGAACCCTCATTAAAACGGTTGTTGCACATTTCCGCAAAGCCCAAAGCACATTTCAAGCCTATTTCGCCCCTTTCGAATCTAGAAACATTCGCTGACTTCCCTGTGAACGCAAATGAAGAGTTCATAATGCGAATGTGATCAAATTGTTAATTTGCCAAAGAGCCTAAATTGCAGAAAACCGAACAGCAGGTAATCGGACAGAATCAAAATGACTGTTGAGCTGTTAAATCCAATAAGCTTCATTAACTCATTCTACAGACAATTGACTTCACTATATTAAGTTTAATTTCTTTGAACCATCTACCGAGCGACGCATAATGATAATAACAGTTGTTAACCCCCCGAAACCTTTCATGCAAGAGAGGCTAATAATAAAATTAAAGCTAAGAGGTAAAGAGAGCTGGGTGCCGTAGCAATGCAGTGTTACGTCATGAGCTTGTAAATGTTACAAATTTAACATGCATTAACCTTAACATCAGACTGACATCAAAGCTAAACTTTAGTTTCATACTTAGGATACATTAAAAAGTTAAGACCGTATATATCCGAGACATAACTGTGGTCTACAGGCGGAGGTCTGAATGTAAAATTTTAAAACAATGATAGAATATTCTACTTCATACAATATTTATACCCATAAATATTTGAATAAATATTACATACAATGTAAACACTTATCATTTAGCCTTACTACATGTGTCGTAATAGTTGGATTTGGTAATTATTATTTGAAATCACCTGGAATTTAATGCCTTATACCCATTAGATGCATTCAAATCAGAGACTTAAGAGGGACGTGTCTGAATGCAGATCACAGGCGCTTGTAGAAAGACAAGATTTTGTTGCAGTTCGGGCAGCGATGCTCAACATCTTTACATGAATCCATCCAGAAAGGTGCCAGACAGCACGGCCAGCACCTGCAAAAGAGACATCGGACTCAGTCACGCTACTCACTTCCACTAACTCTACGCTCTTGCTGTCCGCTTACATAAGTTTGCACTGAAAACAAAGTTTCCGCCCCGAAACTGTCAGTACAATTGATTACAGAAGCGAGCGGAGTAGAAATGTCTTACGAGGGTGAGTAATTAATGCCAGAGCATTTTTCGGGGTGAACTATCCCTTTAAATAATAAGATTCCAAAAGAGGTTCTTCACACCGATGCCATAGAAGAATCTTCCGCTTCCACCATAAACAACCTGTTTTTGCAATGGAATGGTTCCATGGACGTTAACGTTAACTTCCTGCGTTTTTTAAAGAGAGCGTAGTAAGTGTTACGAAATGATCAGGTGTGAGGAGAAAGTTTACCCGATGAGGGCGAGACAGCCGCAGGCCAGCCAGGCCATGAGTCCAGAGTAGTGATCTGTTATAGTGATCACCCGGTGCTTGCAGTGAGGGCACATGGTCTGCGCGGGTAAATCACGCAGGCTGGGAAGCATCACTGTGGTTGTTACAACTGTAATGCACATAAACACAACGTGTGATCCAGATAAAAAGAACAGCTACCATTCTGCCGTTGCGTAAGAGTCTCGTTTTAGTTGCTAGGAAGTATTGTATTGGCAACTGAACAGCCTAAACAGTAGCTTTGCCATTTTTCTTTTTGCTATGTCATTATTTGCAGGCAGTGGAATTGCTTTTGGAAGTTTGAGATATCAAGTTAAATAATTCACATATAACTTCCAAGGGAGTGTAGTATATATATATATATATATATATATATATATATATATATATATATATATATATATATTTCATTGAAAATCATCAAAACCAAGACTTGGTCTAAAAAGGTCATAAATGGTCGCAAAAAGGAATTTTAAATTGAGTGGTTTAATCCAACCAAACGGATGTAAATGAAAGTTGCATCTATTAATCATATGAACTTATAACGTATTCAAAAGCTTTAAAATGCCTTTATATGCCATTTTTGGAGCTTCTACGTTTTGGTTGCGTGAGCCTGGTTGGAGGGACAGAACTTTTTTTTTTTAAAACCGATGTTAAATGTGTTTCGATCGACTTTAGAGTGAGTGTATTGTTTGAGAAGTTTAATTTTTGGCCGTTATTGAAGTTTGTTTAAAATGTTGACTTACTGTTAGTTTGAGGATACATCCCAGGGTTAGGACCTTGGAAAGAAAAGAAATGGCACTGATGTCTTACAACAGATAAAATAGTATCGAATACTGAAGCGTTTTGAGGATCGTCTAAAATAACGGTTTTGAAAACTGCACTTACTGTTCACTTGAGGATACATCCCAGGGTTTGGACCTTTTAAAACATTTTTTAAAAAGTTGAACTGCACTATACCGGTGATTGATATTAATTCATTAGCAGCTTAGTAAAAAAAAAGGAAAAAAACAGCAACTTACTGTTAATTTGAGGATATATCCCTTGATTGGAAGCTTTAGAAAAAGAAGCGGTAAAAGCTGTATATAATGTCTTTCGAGATTCAAACCAATATCATGCCATATACCATGTGAATAAAATGTTATTTTGTAAAAGGTTTTTTTTTAATTTCATCAACATATGAGGGCAGGAGGAGCAAAGACAAGAAACCTTGCATATTCAGTACAAACATATCGAATGTTACATAGTTGCTGTTGAATTGACTAAAAAACGCAACCGATTTATCGGTACGAACGTACCTCCCTGATAGTTTGGATTAACTCCTGGCTCTGGGTACGAGGTGTACGCCATATTAATGTTTGGATATGGAGATGAATTGTATCCTGGGTTGTGGGTCATGTTTTTTTCTATGTAATCTGCTGGATGGCCTGGGTAGGGTGGAGCAGATTCATAAGGTTCAATGGCTTTCGTAGCCTCTATATCCTCCATGTCCTCCATGTCCTCAAGATATTCCACTGTTTCCAAATCATCCAAATCAGCTTCTCCGGCCTTATCCATATTCTAAGCTCCTTAAACAAAAAAAAAAAAACAAGAAAGCATAACAGGATGAGTTGCAGGCGAGGCTTGCAGTCGACTGCTTGAGTCCCAATGCAAATGGCAGCAAAAAAAATGTTGACAAGACATTCAAATCTTTACAGTGCATCCAAATTTCATTCCGACATGGAAATGTTCTGTTTTTAAAGTATTTTGCACTGCTTTTCCTTTCGGTCATGGAAACAGAGCTTCATTTTCCACTGCATCATCGAGACCAGGAACTTAAGACACGGCTTGTAAAAACTTGTAAAGCTTGTAAAAACCAAGTTTCCCGCTTTCATTTGAAAATCAAATTGAGTTATTTCCCAACATCAAGTTTATACCTCATTTACATTCACAATTATGAAACGTTCTCGAGTGTCCACTAACAAAAATAGCATTGCATCTTGAAGAACACTTCACCCCCCCAAAAAAGATTTAATGTTACCCAATTCCACGATGCTAAGAATGCATACAGAAAAATAAGCGTGAAGATGTTTTTAAAGGACGTACGCATCTCAGATTTACAAACTGAAAAAAGAACATTGTTAGTCACAAAATAGCTTCTTCATATACGTGAGAATCGGCAGAGAATTGAACAAATAGTTGTAGCCTGACTTTGTTTTGCCAGTTTTTCTGATGATGAAGAGGATCATACAATGCTTCTTCGTGAAAGTGTGAGAAAGTGCGATGAACTAGAGCACCGTTTCTGGAATCAGCATTACGAAATTAGAAAGAAAATGAGGTTTAACTGAATGGAACTGAATGAAAACAAGACGTTTTTGAGGCATCTGGGTGTTGTAGAGCTCTGACATCAATGCAATAACCGACGGGCGAGCTACAAAATTACTACAATAATTACAAATATCCTTTTTTCAGGAACGCTCTTGCCAAACAACAGACTGCAATTCACGTGTTTTAGAGTCATGAATCAACTACCATTAGCCTTGCCGAAAAATTCAGCAGCATGACTCTTTTGTCATTCACACAAACACTATGCAAACAAACTCAAACAAACAGAGCTTTCAGCCACAGATGGTGAATACATTTTTCGATTTTACTGTAAGACTATGTATAACAACTGGAATAACTGACAATGCACCACTGAAATTAATCTAGACTAGCTCTTGGTCGTTCATTTAAATCTAATTGTCTTCGCTCAAAACCACCAAAGGTTGCGCAGATATCTCTCTTCTGCATCTTCTTCTATTTCTCACAATGATTAAATTTCTTCCAGACCGACTTACCTACACGAAGGAGAGGTCAGTGTGATTGGAGGCTGGATGTTGTATTTGCTTGGACACCAGGTGAAACTGAGTTCAGGAAAAGCAGAAAAGGGTGTGTATGAATTCTAGAGGAGGGTGAAAAAAAGAAGCGAAAAGGGAGGAGATTTTAAACCGATTCCAAGCCTTCTGGGATTGTTATTTGTTGGATAAATAGATTCATTCAATCGATCAGATCTGATCTATTGTGTTAGGTACGAAAATGCATATAGTAGTGAACTTCATCCAGAAGGACTCACACTTACATATGCATTTTTTGTGCAAAATTAGCTTTTATGTTATTTATTTTGATTTAAAAAGGCCTCTTTTGTCCTGCTGGAGAACGCTGACATTAGCTACGTTCGACTTTAAATGGCCTGCTTATGTTTTTTGAGGCTACGTCATGCTAATGTGCATTAGTTTGTTTTTCTTGAGCCTTGTCGTGCCATTAGTTTTGCTGCGTGCAAGAGTAGTTTGAATATCTTTGCATTCAATATATTTTTAAATATATGACAAAACAAGATAAATCAGGCAAGAATAGAAACGCAAATGAGGCCCATTCACACCAAGCGGGTTAACTATATTTGCTTCCATATCAGTAAACGATATCTTTCTGGAAATAAGTCCAATGATGCAATTTCTCTGTGCCTTTATGGTTATAGTTGTGGTGCGGACGCTGCTATTCTTTAACATTAAAAATTATATATCTTTATCGTTATCTTTATAGTTATCGTGCTTGGTGTGAATGGGCATTAAGGCGATAAACTAGACTTAGGCTCCGAAAAACACGAGCTCTGTAAAAACATGGGCTCTGTAGTGTAGCTATCGCTGGGAGTGGGATAAATGCTAGACCATACACGGCAATCTGAGCAGGAACTGAGTGGATGTCAAATAATGTCAGCGATAGCTTTCAGGTGAGCGATTGTTTACAGTTGTATAAGTCCAATCAGTGCAAAGGATGATGGGAAATGCAGTCCAGGGTTTTCCGCATTGTTAGCGTGCTAGGGCGAGTCAGATCAACGTTCAATGGATGGAGCCAGGGGAGACGTTTTTGAGATCTTGACTTCTGGCCACCAAACTGGCTTAGCATGCTATTACTTAGGGAATGCATAAAAAATGACTCTTTTTGAGTCTATTGAGGAAATGGCTGCATTAAGGTAAGCGATCTACGGGGTAGCCTCTGACTAAGACCTGGACTAGCCCAGATGTGTCTTGAGTCTGTTCTGGCCAAACAAGGTCTCTAAGTGACCCAGACTCCTAACGAACGATAAGTCGAAACTAGGAAATATTATAGTTAATTAATGATCCACATTTAATCACAACTAGAGGGATCAGCAGTTACATTTAAGTAAATATAAATAAAATCATAAAAGATTGGAGTCAGATAAAATTATGTATAAGGTCAATACTATAATTGGAAACACAAAAGATTAATAAATATTAGTGATTTTTGAAGAGATGCAAAGGAAAGACCGAACACGCATTGACCTTCGACCAGGGCCTCTGGATTCTGTTCTGCAGGAAAAGGGGGACCCTTACAAGTGGAGGTTCATAGACCGGATTTGTGACAGACCCGCTGTCTTGTAGTGTTTAGCTCCACACTCTCTAATGAAGTGAATGAAATGAACACGCTCTCTAGTAAAGTGAATGAAATGAACACGCTCTCTAGTAAAGTGAATGAAATGAACACGCTCTAGTGAAGTGAATGAAATGAATATTTTTAATGTACGTAAAAATGTGTAGTAATAATTAAATATCATAATTAATTAAAAATTAATGACCTATTATGCACATTTTCTGGTTATTCAACATTACCCGTTTATTCAATAAAGACAGTTAAAAGTCATGCAAAGTGAATGAAATGAACACACTCTCTAGTAAAGTGAATGAAATGAACAAACTCTAGTAAAGTGAATGAAATGAACAAACTCTAGTAAAGTGAATGAAATGAACACACTCTCTAGTAAAGTGAATGAAATGAACAAACTCTAGTAAAGTGAATGAAATGAACACACTCTCCAGTAAAGTGAATGAAATGAACACACTCTCTAGTAAAGTGAATGAAATGAACACGCTCTCTAGAAAAGTGAATGAAATGAACACACTCTCTAGTAAAGTGAATGAAATGAACACACTCTCTAGTAAAGTGAATGAAATGAACACACTCTCCAGTAAAGTGAATGAAATGAACACACTCTAGTAAAGTGAATGAAATGAACACACTCTCTAGTAAAGTGAATGAAATGAACACACTCTCTAGTAAAGTGAATGAAATGAACACACTCTCTAGTAAAGTGAATGAAATGAACACACTCTCCAGTAAAGTGAATGAAATGAACACGCTCTCTAGTAAAGTGAATGAAATGAACACACTCTCTAGTAAAGTGAATGAAATGAACACACTCTCCAGTAAAGTGAATGAAATGAACACGCTCTCTAGTAAAGTGAATGAAATGAACACACTCTCTAGTAAAGTGAATGAAATGAACACGCTCTCTAGTAAAGTGAATAAAATGAACACACTCTCCAGTAAAGTGAATGAAATGAACACGCTCTCTAGTAAAGTGAATGAAATGAACACGCTCTCTAGTAAAGTGAATGAAATGAACACGCTCTCTAGTAAAGTGAATAAAATGAACACACTCTCCAGTAAAGTGAATGAAATGAACACGCTCTCTAGTAAAGTGAATGAAATGAACACGCTCTCTAGTAAACTGAATCATGCACTAGGCAAGCCTGGATATATTTGCTTTGTTAATCTTCTACGTAATCAAACCATTTCCGCTCACATCCACTGAATAGGTCATGAAGAACTTGCTGTTTTGGATGAATCATTTAAGCCCAAATCAAGGGGCCCATTTGTCACCACCTAATTATTAAATGGCATAACAAATAATAGTGAATAAATTGCCTTTAGGTTTCTTTTCTTACTCATCTGTTCATTTTCAATGCATTTTGTTTACATTAACCTGAAGAAATCCAGATGATTCTGAGCTGCTTACCAATATAACCACAAAGATGGTCACATAGAAACTCCACCCTTTTAAAACACGTACTTTTACTTCTTTTTTTTACTTGCCTAAAGCAAAAAGTAAAAGGTTGAAAAGGAAACGAAAACCATTTCAATGAGGATTTTTGAGAAGTCTCGTGGTTATTCATATTTAAATGCATCAATCCGAAAGTGTAAGTTTCAATTGTTGCAGTAAACATGGACTCGCAGTTCGCAGAGGAACTTAATTGCTCCGTGTGTTATGAAATCTTCGAGAATCCTGTTGTTTTATCGTGCAGTCACAGTTTCTGCAAGGAGTGTGTTCGACAGTTCTGGAGAACCAAGGAAACGCAGGAGTGTCCCGTCTGCAGGAGAAGATCCTCAAGGGATGATCCGCCGACTAATCTTGTGTTAAAAAACTTGTGTGAGTCGTTCCTGAAAGAGAGAAACAAGAGCCATTCGTCGGAGCCTGAGGAGATATGCGGTCTACACGGTGAGAAACTCAAGCTCTTCTGTCTGGAGGACAAACAGCCGGTGTGTTTAGTGTGCAGAGATTCACAAGCACACGATAACCACAAATTCAGACCAATCAGTGAAGCAGTTTCATCATATAAGGTAAGAGGAATGAAAAATTCTTTAGCCTATTTAAGTTGGCCTAGCTATGTGATGTTATCGTGTTAGGCCAACGCATTTTCTCAGCAGCTGATCCGTTTTGTATTTTCGTGTTGTTTAATCCTAGGTGAAATTAAACACAGCTCTAAAATCCTTACAAGCGAAACTTGAACACACTGAGAACATTAAAGCGGAATTCGAGAAAACAGTTCAACATATCGAGGTGAGGATGATCAAAGCTATTTGAATGGAGGGGTATCAGGTGAAAAATATGAAAACCCACTTTTTTCTTTTCTTTTTCAAAATCAAAGGTAAAGCAGGAATTTGTCTCGGTTTAAGCTGCCTAAAAAAATATATTTTGAATACTTTTCCAAATAGTAAACCGTGCCGTCATCAAGTGTTTAGTGAATGACTGGGGAAGACGGTCACCTACGCAAAAAAATTCAATCTGTATCAAATATAGGAATAGCAAGAGTTTATGTTAAGATGCAAAAATATGCATAAAATAAATTATGCCAAAATCTTTTGGATTCACACAGAACATCAATGACACACTTGAAGGAAATACATGCCAATAAAGACAAAACATGCTCACAAGACTGGGGTTGCAACAGTGTAAACTTCCACATTTTGTTCATCTTTATGCAGCCCTACTCATGTATGCTAATTCACTGTTTGCATTGTCCATTTCTCAGAAGATTAAAGTCTCTGAGGTTCTGAGGTCTTATACCCCAGTACAGAAGAAACGCAAGAAACACTGAAAAATAAAAGTAGTCATCAATCCTATGAAATAACATAAAGTCTATAGCAACCCAAATATGTTGAGTGATACTCTTATTTCTTTAAGGTGAAAAAAAACGTTTGTGTAGATGATGTGATGTGTATCTACTGAGACGACTGAAGTAAATGTGGTCTAATTTCAGTCTCAAGCTGATCACACAGAGCATCAGATCAAACAGCAGTTTGAGGAGCTTCATCGGTTTCTCAGAGATGAAGAAGAAGTTACGATCACTGCACTGAGGGAGGAAGAGGAGCAGAAGAAGAAGACGATGAAGGAGAAGCTGGAGGAGATCGACAGACACATCTCAGCTCTTTCAGACACAATCAAAGACACGGAGGAGATGATGAAAGACAACGACGTCTGCTTTCTGAAGGTCTGATTTAAGATCATTGATTGTTTGATTGATTGAGTTGTTGATGATAAATGGTGTGTTTGTTCTGCAGAAGTTTCCGGTCTCGATGGAAAGGTGAGTGATCTGCTGGTGTCTCTGGTCTCTCTGGTCTTCTGAATCAAATCCACTTCGGTCCTGATCCTGAATCTTCTTCCAGAGTCCAGATCTCCTCACAGCCGGATCCACAGACACCTTCTGGAGCTTTGATTCATGTGCCACGATACTTGGGCAACCTGTCCTTCAGAGTCTGGAAGAAGATGTGGACCACGATCCACTTTAGTGAGTCCGGAGAAGATCCGTGTTCTTAACAACACACTCTGGAATGAATCTTTTAAACAATAGGACGAGTGTCGCACTTCATAATAATTTGTGTACTTTACTCTCGATGAATGTATTAAGATCAAGAGTTGATTGTGTCTCATCAGCTCCTGTGATTCTGGACCCAAACACGGCTCATCCGTGTCTCGTCCTGTCTGAAGATCTGACCGGTATTAGAGACCGATGGAACAAACAACCTCTTCCCGATAATACTGAGAGATTTGGCCGCTTTTCCTGTGTTCTGGGTTCGGAGGGCTTTCATTCAGGAAAACACAGCTGGCACGTGGACGTTGGAGGGAATTCGTACTGGATTCTCGGAGTAACTGCGGCGTCGAACCAAAGAAAGGGCCGTGGGTTCTTCGACGCCGATGTGTGGAGCGTGCAGTACGGACTGCACAAATGCTCTGGTTTTCCCGTTAAGCAGAAGCTTACGCGTGTGAGAGTGCATCTGGACTACGACGGAGGAACTGTGTCTTTCACACATATACACACGTTCACAACCACCTTCGCTGACGCTGTCTTTCCCTTCTTCGAAACCGCTTCTTCTCTGAGGATCCTGCCGTTCAAAATTAAGTAGATGTTGCGTCTGGTTATTCCTGCTTGCATCTTTCGCATCTCTGGATCAGCAGGCTTCTTACACGGATTATAACTCTTCCTATCGTCCATCGGTTGACGTTGATATTTCAGCATACAGCAGCAGACGTTTTCTCATTACGATTTCTGACCTCTGACCATCCATTTTCACCACTGTATCTACAATATAGTGTCCTTCAAATAAATCTAGGGTGATCGGATGGCTTACGTTAGCAAACAGCAGCAGTGTTAGTATCTGCGACCCGTATTAACCTTTAACAACCAAGACAGATGCAAGTTTGAATTGAATGTTTCCACCTAGATGGCACAGTCAGTTAATAGTTAATGCATTCCAGTCCTGTCATTGTTTAATGGGTTTTGCAATACTGTAAGATCACACAGAATTGACACAGTTTGCAGAATCGACGTTGTATAAGATATATGTTTTGTTCCAACATTGCATTAACATTACGACGTGCATGATATGAGCACGTGGGGATATAATCGATCTAGATATTCGGTTCACCTGCGCCGTCGAAGACACCCACAGTGAGGGAAAACAGCGTCTTCCATAAAATCGCTGAAACCAGGTGCAGTTATTGTTCGATTTCTATGTTGTGAATGCAGATATAAGTCTTATCCATCGGCCGTCTTACGCTTGCTGTCGCTTTTAACTGGATCGAGTAAGTAACTGCGAAATGTATGCTTAGAATTCTTCATCTTCACTAAAGTTCACAAGGATAAAAAATAAACATAAAAAAAAGCAAAGAGACTAGAATATATTTGCATTCGTAGTTTACGCGTGCACGCTAACCTTTTAAAGACCACTAGATGTCGCTGTCGGACAATTACTCTGAGCTGCCAAAGTACACATGCACAGTACAATGCTCAAATTTAATTTAATTTAATTTAATTTAATTTAATTTAATTTAATTTAATTTCAGAGTTTTTAATTATACATGCAGCTTTTAATGCTCACTTGAAACCCTTAAATTAAATTCAGCATAATTAACAATACATTTAGCTCGCAATGTTAAATTAAATTACAGTCAATTTAGAGTTATTAATTATACATACAGCTTTCGGCGCTCACCTGAAATTAAATTCAGCGCATTTCCAGCATCTAAAACCTGTTTTATGTCACAATGCATCTTTATTTCTACAAGCAAAAACAAACAGAAAGTCAAACAGACGTTACATGTTCGGGTGCACGGAAAGACAGCTGTTTACATGCAACAAGTTTTCTGCTTTTTCGTTACGTAGGCTCGGTTGCAATATAGTAAGTGCGGTAAACAAACGTTTAATTGTTAACTCGTTTGCATGCTTGAATACATTTTATTTGGGGAAAACGGTGGCATTTGATCTGTTTTATCTTGTTGAGAGTGAAACAGAAAGGATTCGTTCTTGTTGTTTTTCAGTTCGGGATTAAAAGCATGCTTTCTTTTCATTTGAAGCGCTCTCACCTCTTGTCGCAGTCAATAATTAAGTTCTTTTTGCCTCTCTCAGGCTCTGTATTAAACTCCTCCAGCCTTTCGCAGCAGTCATTTTCCATAACAGTTTAACCACGTGTATGCAGACATTAATGCACCTGCCAAACAGTGCAGGACAAAACGCAGTGGGATTATTGCCTGAGAGGGGAAAATTATTTCCAGGAAGTGCCGTGGCTCTCGATGGACATGTTTACTGATGTATGACCTCCTGGTATTTGCCGCTAATTTGCCATTAATGGGTTCAAGCTCTGCTTGGAAATTAGCAAAGTTTTCTCGGAACGATTTCCATAAACAGTCTCCAGACTACTTTGATCTTTTGCTTTGATTACTGGAGTCATAGAGGCAAGCATCGGACTCTCTATACAATGCTTACACACATATACGGCCTTCTGACCTTTAGGTAAAGTTCACCGTGAATCCGTCAGCTTGAGAATGAACGGCAAATGTGATTTTGGGAAAGGCCAGTTGTTAAATGGCTCAGCCGCTTTCCTGGTTCAATCTATTCAGCAAATGCAATTTGCTAACAGCTTCCCAAAATAGCCAACAATCCCATTTCTTTTCGAATTAAACGAAGGGAGGGTAAAATGTCTTATTCGCTGAATGGCGCTCGAAATTGCATTATCAGTGGGGCTGTCCGCTAAACACCTTGCTAAATTAGTCGTTTAAATACAACCGGATTTAAAGGAGACCGGGCAACTATTTTCACTCCCATATATCCGCCTTTGTGTGCGAAAGGGTTCGGGTAACAAAGCACCGTTTTTCTCTCGCAGGGCGTTTCCTTGTCTACTTGAAAAAGTAGATTTTTCCTAAAGAGAGGCTTGAAAGAACAGTTCTAGTGGTAATGGCCAAAAATTAAAATTTGCTGAAAATGACATCCGAGATACAAATGTGTTTATTCACAGAAACAGGTTTGAAGAAACGTAGCATTTCGCAACTTGCTCCCCGAAGGAGCGAGCGGTGAATGGGTGCCGTCGGGAAAGAGAGCAGATAGAAACGAGTCCATAAGAACACGGCCCTTTCTCTTCCGTGTCTTGTGAAGAGAAAAGCTGCTTGTATGTGAGTGACAAAACTCTTTCTGACGGCACCCATTCACTGCAAAGGATCCATTGCCGAGCAAGTGACGGAAAGCTGTATTTCTCTAAATCTGGTAAAGAAGCAAATTCATCAGGAGCGCATTTTCAGAAGGCTATTTCTTTAATTTTATACTCACATCCGCCGTATTGTTGATAGATTGAGTATAATGTCACACCCCATCGTGCAATAACAATATATTTACTAGTTACCATCCTAGTACAACCCTATCTTAATCTACTCCTACACTCTTAAAAATAAAGTAGTTTCACAATGCCATAGAAGGACCTCTTTTTTCTAATTAGTTCAGTAAAGAAACCTTAACATTTAAGCTGCGCAAAAAGTTCTTTGTGGATAAAGAAAGGTCTTCAGATTATTAAAAGGTAAGAAAGAGGCGGTCCTTTGGCTGAACGGTGTTTTTACGTATGTGTGTTTTTATTCTCGTCTTCTTTTTTTATTGCCTGTGTGCTGTTGCAAGCGTACTTGGCAGTAAAGCGCTTTCTCACCCATTTATTCATTTTGCGGTAGGTTACTGTATGCGAACGACGCAGCCTCTCTGTTTTGCTTCGCTCATCAGCGCTTAATTCGCAGATTATGTCACCGCATGACTAACCCACAACAACACCTCACGCAGAGATTGTGTAAAAGGAAAAAGTACCGTAATCAGTGTCCGGTGGGCCTAGATGCGTCATTTTGATTTTCGAACTGAAACTGAACAGGGGATCCATAATTCCCAGCGTGCGTTGAATACGACTTAATGCGGAGAGTCAATGTTGCATCTAATTCAACGCTGAATTTAAATGTTATTTGATGTGTTTTTGAGACACCGAACAGCATGACCTTTTCTAATTTAATCATAAGGAAATGACTATTTGGTATGCTGCTGTGTGTCGTTAGTTAGCAGGCTAGTGAGGGTTACGTAAAAATGAACATAACAACGATGCACACGCACGGAATCACCAATTTGGTCGGTATTTCATTACATTAAATGTGTGGTAACAAATCTAATTGATTCACTAAAGACTGAGACGAACAATGACGTAAATATATCAATTTCAAACCCTTCGGTGAATGCCGGGCGGTGTCCTCTGCTTTGACATTAAGCGTTTGCATACGGCGTTTGAATATTTAGAAAAAGGACACTTGCAACCTCCTGCACCCTGAGAGATGGGTTGTCAGTAAACAACATCAACATACGGGCAGAGACGGCAAAATTGAAAAAGAAGGGGGTATGTTGACAAAGAGATAAAGAGTGGAACGACACTGTGATGAAACTGGTTTGTCAAGGCTGTGGCTAGTGGCAAATGAGTGACTGAACTCAAAACAAACACTGGAATGCATATGACCTGAAAAAACGAACGGCCAGAACCTGTTGATGATGTGTCAACAATAAACAGTGATTTTGAGGATTGCTTTCGGGCCTGCTCGAACATTTTATGAGCGAGAAGAAATGAAAGGGTAAAAGGTGCACTCGTAAAGACGGTACGATCTATAGGTTTGAAGGAATTCGCTCGCATGCCGGCAAGGGCACAGTATTTATAGAGTCCAAAGTGCAACAGTAACTATTTAATAGAATTTTTTCCCATTTGTTGAAGCTTCTGACTTAATCGTAATGTTTCAGAAAAGCAGTGAAAGGGATTTGGTACCTGGGTGCCGTCAGAATGAGAGTCCAAACAGGTGATAGAAATAATGCAATAATATATATATATATATATATATATATATATATATATATATATATATATATATATATATATATATATATATATTTTTTTTTTTTTTAATAATAATAATAATATATATTTATTTATTTATTTATTTTTTTAATATATATATATATATATATATATTTTTATTATTATTTATTTGTTTATTTTATTTTATTTTAGTTTTTGAATGATGGTTTCTTATAAACTGGCCTTTCACTTTACAAGACATTAACTGATGGACTGGAGTGATGTGGGTTATTGTGATGTTTTTATCATCTGTTTCCGACGGCACCCATTCACTACAGAGCATCCCTGGCAGAGCAAGTGATGTAATGCTACAATTTTTCCAAAAGCAGAAAAATCCTTTTTTCTATGTTGACTGTCATGCCCATGTAACAATTTGTCAGCGCACTTATCTTGTTTTGAGTTTTCTCCCTGCTGCGTGCCTCTTTGTTTTTCTCCACACCTTTCTGGGGGCTATAGTTGAAAATTGGCTAAACTGACCCATATACAGAAGTATCTATTAATGTTTACAGTCTCTGTAAATCTAAAGCCAATAAAGCACAGAAAATTCTGCTGACCTTCTGGCCCTGGACGCAAATAAAGAATCTAATGATGTAAATAATAAAATAATTGCGAATATAAAATCGATGGAAGAAGCGAGAATGGATATATTTGAGAATCCCTGTTTATGTAGAAATGTGAACAATGTGATTGACAGGTTAATATAAACCATTTTGACTGGACCTCTATTTGAAGTAATTAACTTTACAGTATTGTTTACTATATACAGCACATAAAAACCTAATAGCATACTACAGTATAATTACAAGATTTCCATGTTTCGATTTGAAACCTTTGTAATCCTGTAAATCCAGGTTTATTAGGAATGATACAAACAACATCAAGACTAAAGAAGCATAACACAGGTGCACCTTATCGACCCCGACCGAAGAAGAAGAAAAAAAGCGATTTCTGCCTGTGCAGCTTCTGGCTGCTCTCAGGATGTTTCAGCCATTGCTTCAGCTCCAACAATTAAGCGTCTTCGCTCGTTCAAAGACATTCGGCCTTTGATAAATAGGCCGTTTGGCATTTCCACCGAACCTCGCGTGTCGCTCCGCTTAGAAATCCAGAAAATCACCAAGAGAGCTTGTTCGAGATTGAAAATGTTCAGAACCGCCACCGAATTAGCAACGATGCATCAAAATGTAACAGCGCAAGCCGCTTCCTCTCTGGAACTGTCCAAATTGGTCCAAAGGTCGTGGATGAACAGTTTCCCAGTTTTATTCAGTCATGCTGAACAAAATGATGATCCATTTGCCGTTATAATACATATTTACAATCATATACATCACTGATATCTTCTTATCGAAGACTGATATTTATATGGAAATGTATTATGTTTGTGCACCAGATAGTGTTTGATCTAGGCATAGACAACAATAACTTTATATAAAGCTGTATATTTTGACCGAGTCATAATGGCTTTGATTGGACGACCAGCTCGAAGGGAAAAGGGGGGGAGGAGGGGTCTTGATCCGTCCAACTTTCAGGATGTTATATGGACTGGCTGCTCGGTTGTGGTCCAGAGCGGTGGATTTTCGTTTTGGCACAGGCCTCGGCCTCCAAACCAATGGACTGAAAAGGAAAAGGCAGGTGTAGGATTTCAGAAAGCAAAAACAATAGAAAGAATAAATCCTTTAGCCTTGTAGCAACTATTCTAAGAACTCTATTCTTCAAATGCAGTTCAGATGTAATCTGAGTGTTTGTTTACCTTTTGGTCTACTTTTAAGGAGCATTATGTACAGAACAACCAGTTGAGATCTACACACCTTCAGTAGGGTTGTAGTATGCGATAGCGACCACTTAGTAATGTTGCTAATGTTGTAAGTAATGTTAAGGCCCCAATATTTAACAGCATTCAAAGATTCCGTGTTTCTCAACATTCTAAACGTGTTCTAATTAGAATAGAAAGAACATATACCTGGTTCTTTAGTGTTTATGGTTTATCACTTTGAGGATAATGTTTCATAGGTGTGAAGGGCCAGACCTGTTTGATTTGAGAAGATTTAGTGATGTTCTACTTGTGATGTTCTCTACTGTTTGCTCTGATAAGCCTGACGTTTATGACTATAACCGATGAGCATCCTTCCCTCTTTAGTCAAAGTGAAACACAAACACTAATAAGTGATAAAATGAAGTCCTTCGAGAAAGTGAATATTTGCATGAATGAATGCTAAGGTTAGTTAGGGTTAAGTTTACAGTTAGAGTTAGGTTAGGTTAGGTTAGGGTTAGAGTTATTGTTAGAGTTACAGTTAGAGTTAGAGTTAGGGTTAGGTTTGGTTAGGTTAGGTTAGGTTAGGTTAGGTTAGGTTAGGGTTAACGTTAGCGTTAGAGTTAGGGTTAGGGATAGAGTTAGGTTAGGGTTACAGCTAGGGTTAGGGTTAGGTTAGGTTAGAGTTAGAGTTAGAGTAAGAGTTAGAATTAGGGTTAGAGTTAGGGTTAGGTTAGGGTTAGTTAGGGTTAGAGTTAGATTAGGGTTAGGGTTAGACTTATAGTAAGGTTAGGGCTAGGATATATATATATATATATATATATATATATATATATATATATATATATATATAGTTAATGATGATAATATTGACAATGACCCTGGTATTCATGTGAAAGCCTATGCATTGTTTGCTAAGCATGTGTTTCATAATCAAAGGCCCTTACTTGATAGCTCTGGACATGGTTGTTGAAATCAAAGCTCCTTGGAGGGAAGAAGGCCTCATTCTGTTGGTTCCTGCTGAGGCGCTCCCGGTTAGGGTGACCGTTGCTGACCCCGTTGACCCTGTGGACGCACAGCACTTGCTGAAAGCTCCGTTTAAAGTTGTCAGACAGAAAGCCGTAGAGCAGCGGATTGGCGCAGCTGTTGACGTAGGTCAGGATGACGGTGAGAAAGTAGATGCCGGTGACAAGGCCGTTCTCCGGGAGGGTGCTGATAAGATTGAGGATGTTGAGTATGAAAAACGGCAGCCAGCACAGTACGAACACAACCACGATGATCACCACCATCCTCGTCACTTTCTTCTCCGACTTGCGGCGCTTGGAGAGTCCCGCTCGCGCGCCGGCGGACTTCACCTTGATCACGATGAGCAGGTAGCACAGGCAGATGACCAGAAGCGGGCAGAAGAAACCTAGTATGGCGGTGTAGAGAATGAAAGCGGTCGACCACACGTCACGCGGTTCGGGCCAGCTCATGTTGCAGGTGTTGAGCTCCGGCTGAACGTCGCAGTAAATGATGACTGGCAGCGTCAGCAGACAGGAGAGTGCCCATACCATGCTATTTATCACCTTGGCAACACTGGGCCGCCGCCACCTCGCGCTGCGGATAGGATGTACCACAGCCATATAGCGATCAATGCTCATTACTGTCAGACAGAATGTGCTAGTAAACTGACTGATGGAGTCTGCCCACATCAGGATGCGGCAGAGGAAGTTGCCAAACGGCCAGTAGGTGAGCACGTTGTGGGTGGTGAGAAATGGAAGTCCCAGGATGTACAGCTCGTCGGCCACTGCCAGGTTTAAGATGTACATGTTGGTGACCGTCTTCATCTTGGTGTAGCGCAGGACCACGAAAATGGCCAGAGAGTTGCCCGTCAAGCCCACCACGAACACCACGAGGTAGATTACGGCCAGGATCTTCGTGCTGTCCTCCTCGGCCATCGAGCTTCCGTTCAATTGAAGGGATTTATTGGTGAATTCATCGGAGTGGTTCGCGTAGTCTGAGATGGACGTGTTGCACACGAGCCCCTGGGTCGCCATATTTAGACACAGGCGAGGAACCGCCGATTTCTGAGTCACCTAAGGACTACAAAGAAGAAGATGAGAATAGTGGTTTATCTCAGAAGCATGAGAGTTAAAACGATCTTGACTCTTATGCAGACACTGTAGAATAAAAATCCATAGAAAATGACATTATGTGATCAGTTCATTGGACATTTCTTTAACACAATGCACTGCGTAATCGAAAAAATGTTCAAATCAATATGGAAATTTCCTTCAAACACAATGCACTGAAGTCTTTTTACAGCTTTCGTTAGCGCACAAAAAAACGTATAAAACACCTAAACACAAACTGAACAATTACGAGAGCATTAGTTCTATAAGAGGACTATATTATAGTGCTAAATGTAATGTAGAAACGTTATTTTTTCTGTAAAGCCGATTTGCAACCATCTGCATCATGGAAAACGCCTTGCAAAGTAACTCGAATCGAATGGAATTTAATATTATTACATAAAAACACTTGACTTGGAAATACTTGCTTAGTTTAGTACAAAGGATGCAGACTCAACCAGCTTTTTCAGTGCTTACAATAAAGCTTCACCGGTGGTTATCTGTGGTCACAGGTTTTATTTAGAGGTTTTTCAGATCAGCCCATAATTGTGCACTTAGAAAAGAAACAGTAAATGTAGAAAATTTAAATATGCAATTATTTTTTAAGGGATTTAAACGTTCTTCTGTAACATCAGGTTGCAAAACCCAATGCTGGTTCCAACTGGAACCTTTATATCTAGATATGCAACCCTGGAAATTAAAAAAAAAAAAACATGCCTCTTGCCTCTCACCGCTTTTCTCCCAATTAATTGACTTTTTCGTGTTTCAAACACGCGTATTCGTTTTGCATTGTCATTGCATGAAGAATGTAACTGTTGTTTGTGTGTCGGATGACCTTGACTGTAAGTGGCACTCGCGCTGGTTATGAGGCGTGCAAAGTGAGCAGAGCGACACAATGTGTTGCACAAATAAAGCACAGCCTCAGAAATGCGCTGAACCATAAATCGAAACAAAGGGTAACGATGTCACTGTTATGAGAACAAACAGTCCGGTGGACACTAATTCATATGAACCGTCCGCGTTTCCACCGCACCGGTGAATATTTAACTCGCCTCCTATTGCCGCAAGCTCTCGTCGGGCGAGTGCGTGACCGTGACAAAGGGTCGTGTTGATGTGCCGACACATCCACTTGTTTTCCATCTTCTGTTTCCGTCGCTTCTCCGTGGCGGCTGGCGACGGTTTTATTTGATCACGAGCCCCTGCTCGGCTTGGTGGTGCGAGGCTCCTAAACAGGCCTTTTTTTTTTTTTACAGGCGTGTAAGATTTCAAACGTTTGAATAATCACGAAATTACCGAGCGTGCGAATTATGGGGTAACCACAGCAACGGCGCGCCGCTCTCGAGATCAATCGATATCGGTGTTCGGCGACAGAAAGCATTGTTATTTTTATTATAGTCTGCTGCATCAATCAACCAATCAATCAGTAGCTGCGAGAAACTGAAATAAAATGAATTACCCGAGGGAATTGTTCAGAGAGAACACATGCACTTATTCAAACATGAATCTAATTTAATGCTTAATTATAAAATATCTGTGGGAAGTCTCTGCGATTCATGGTCTTTTTGGGCAAACTTAAAAATTCTTAGTTTACACTTTAATTGCAATTCTCGCTATTAACAAACCATTACCATAACCATTTGGTTTTTAGGGATGAAGTGTATCGTGCAGAATATGCGCGCTTTTAAACGGCCAGTGTGTTACTTGGGCATGCTAATAAGCAATCAACAGTGAGAACTGTCCGCTATCCTAAAGAATAAGCAATATAAGCCCAATAGAAACCACAAAAATACTCATTAATATATCATAACTTTTAAAAAAAATATTTTTTGTGGTGTGTTTTGGGCACTTTCCCAATAGGACTTAACGTACAACCAACAGAGTCCATCACATACCAGTAGACACCATCATATTTTCCATTAAAACCCATACAAATTCCGTTACAGCTAATACACCCATTACATTTTCTATTGTGTTTTGGGCAGGGCTCTATTGTTCTTTCAGTAGTTTATATATTTAGCAAAGTGTGTCCTAAATTTTACACCGCAACTTATTCGCCGATCAAAGCAGCTGGCGCGCTTTGTTTGCAGTGGCTGAAGTTCACAAGAGAAAAATGCAATGTCGAAAAATGCAAACTAAACGACACGCACACATGCCTGGAGATACGGTGCGCTCTTGGTGAAAAAGCGCGTGCGCGACCCTACCTCGAACACAAAGCGCGGTCCTCCGGGTTTCAGGAGCACTTCCACTAATTGACCAGGATCTCCTCCGTGACTCTGATCAATAAGGATTGGCTGACAGAACGTCTCTTTGTCTAAGATCCAACATCAAGAGCCAGCACATCAACTTCATCCCCGATTCCAGTTTAAAAGAGTTCACTATAAGGCGTTGCGCACGATCCGCATTGTTTTAAACAAGTTTGTACGACTATAGCATCCGCGCGCGGCCGACCACGATCCGCGCGCCCAGATAAATGACTAAATATGCTTGCTTGGACGGCTGGCTCGTTCGGGTCCGTTCAGGTGGAGAGGTGCCGCTCTCTCCGAGCGCGCGCGCGGTTTGATGGGTTTGGCTGCTCTTCCGCGCGCAACAGGACAGGAGCGGAGCCCTTCATACGTCACAGGCACCAACGAGCTTTTGTTTTTCTGTCCTTACAGCCACGCATGGGTCTGCGCGTCGCGGGGAGCTCCTAATGGCGATTTTTCCCGTCTGACAGATCATAAAACTGTCGCGCGACGACAACCCAGCAGTATAAAATTTTATGGTCTTTTTACTACGCCTTCAAAAACACACTACTGTGCATGAGCCTTAGGCAAACTTGCATTTCCTAAAATGCAAAGTCGCCCTGCAGCTATCCCTATACTAAAACATGTAAATATTAAATCGTACGCTAATTGGATTTCGATACGCCTTGCGTCGAGCGTCTCGGAGTGTTCCTCCTATGAGTCTTCACAGTTCTTGCCTGGTGTTGTGAGATCTTCAGACGCTTGTCCTTTTTGAATGGGTCAGGTGTCTCAGCTGTAAATCTTTACTGGCAGGGTGAACAACCCAGTGCGCAAAGCAGCTGAAAAACTCTATTGTTTGAATATTTTAAAGGGATATTTTTACTGGTGTAAGAAATGACATGCACCTGCATTCCGCTTTCACAATACAGACCTGATAGCAAACTGAGGTTTACCGTGCAGTAAAAGAGAAATGCTTTGGTTTTTTTATTAGTTCACAAAGCTCTGATGTCAGTTAAGATCATAGTGTGGTTTTATGCTGATTTCTAAATGGAAGAACCTGGATCTGCTTTAAATGGAGTCCAAGTACAGTTGCACATTATACCATTTTTTGTTGTCCATACTGAAATTAGTTTTTTTGGTTATGCTGTTGTGTCATTTTTGTTGGACGCGCTTTGTTTAAATAGCTTTAAATGCATATAAACTCTTTTTCAATGCATGTGTTCTTCTCGTGGTAGACACAGTCTCCTTTGGCAGCGAACAAGCTAATGTGTGGGTTATGTGCTTAATAAGAGCATGTCCCTCACAGAGGTTCAATTCGAACCCCAGGACGCCTCCGGCCAGACGTGAGACTCTGAAAGCACTCTGAAGCAGCTTTCTTATCAAAGTGGCTTACTTGAAAGTGCACAAATCACACGGGTGGTAGTTAGGGCAGGTAGCAAGTAACAAAAGTCACACGCTGAGCTCAAACCCAGACGCAAGATGCATCTGTGAATACTTTACAGTGTATTACAGAAATGCTGATCGGCTGAAGTGGATGTGTTTGAGGATGAATTTTTTTTTTTTTGCTTTTATTTGATCTCACTTATATCGACAAACATGGATATACATTTCCACCACGGCTTTGGTAAACCACGTTAAATTAAAACAAAAATTAAAAAGTTAGAATATAAAAATAATAATAAAATATTTATAAAATACTAATATCATTATAGAATTAAATTGTAAATTTAAATATAAATTTTTATTTCATTTTAATAATACAATTAATTTTATTTTAATAATATTACATAAAAATATGAATGTCATAATTATGATAAATAATTATAACTTCCACTTATGTAAAATTTTAATCTCATGTCATTAAATGCCTTAATTTTGAATTACCAAATTACTTTTCTCCTGTTGCAGAAATAGACTTTGCTTGGGGACGAATAAGTCTAAAAGCAAACAGTTATTAATGCATTTAAAAAGGAAAAGGAAGTTTCATATCATCAAACTGTTTTCGGTGGTTTCTAATCAGTAGGCACACGACTTGGGAGCCTTAAAGGAACAGTTCATCCTAAAACGACAGTTCTCTCATAACGTTTTTACTTTAAAGAAAAAATGCATCTTCCCTGATCCATAAATGTCTGTAGATCATTATTATACATTGCAGGCAGACGCATCTGGAGGAGAGGGCTTCGTGAAGATGGCAAAATGAAGCGCGGGATGATCTGGGCAGATGAAGGGAAACACAGAGATACAGGAAGAGGAGGAGCAGGGAATGGAGGCCGTTTCCTTCCCGCTGGATTCATACCCACTTCATCCTGATGGCCCGTTT